>NC_042494.1:112977859-113007908 GCF_005508785.2 Acyrthosiphon pisum | reverse complement strand
TAACTAAAGATATTCTGTAATCTAGCCTGAATTCTATCCTATAAGTCTATTATTTTACCAAAAACTGACCACAAATGAATAATTAAAAATGTATATAATCTTTGTAAAATCTAATGTTTTTTATTACAATAATATAGGTTCTAGTTATATGAAAATATTTGAATTCGGTTCCTGTTAATTTCGAATTCCAAATACCAGTTCCAATATCTTCCAAATATTTTACATGGGTACCCAGGTAAATATTTTTATTTTTGTTTCAGTCCCTGCAGGTTAGTGGTTACTATTACAACAGTTAAACAGCCACCCATCCTGTAATCAAGTTAGTACTGTTCATCTGAATTTATATTGTAATATTAATTATTTTTTATTATAATACGCACATGATAGAACGGTGATTGGACAGAGTATGTACCCACGTGCGTCACGCTTATCCACTTCCTTAGTGCATTTCCCCCGTTATATTGTTGTTATCATCATCATCATCAGAATCGTCATTATCATCATCATCATCATAATCATCATCATCATCATCATCATCATCATCGTCGTTGTCATTGTCACTATTTTTTAATTTAAATTTTTTAATCCTCTTTTTTGCTTTTCAAACACGCACCTCCGTGATGTGCGTCGCTAATAGCAAAAATCCTTTAAAGCATGCCAAATTGCCAAAACCCTTAAGAAATAATCCAACCACCTTTTTCGGTGTCATAAATACAGTATTTTACTAACCTTCATAATTTTCTGATTAAAAAGTATCGATAATAATAATAAAATAAACGTACCGTGTGTTATTGACTTAAATTATAAGTCTGTGGCGAAAAACAAATTACGATTGGTCGTGCCAACCAAAAAATAAATTTGCACAAAGTCATAACATTAACGGTTAAGTAACGGTTTAGACGTCGTTTGAGATTTACAGTGATCCTAATCTGCTGACAATAAAGTTGTTTTAAAATGTGTTTGAACTACCCACCCACTCCCTCATAGTAAAAATCGCAACATTCATCTCATCGATAGACAACATACCAGCGCGATTAAAAAAAAAAATGTGTAAAATATTTATCAGTATACGTTTTTAGTAAAAATAAAATAATAAATATGTATCGATAATCTGTTCAATATTTTGTTATTCACTGATGCTGAACGGTTTCACAATACTGTCATTTAAAACCCTTATACAAAACTACCCGCCATCGACAAACAATTGTCGGTATAGCTATGCAATAATATTATTAATTAAAACTGTTTCACTTGAAGGGTTTGTTGTTCAATCCGAAATCACAATAAATTGGCTGTAAACATAATTTTAAAATAAATATTATTGAACTCGGTTAATTAAATTGTCAAAATACTTACACAAAATTGTAAACTACGTGTGTAATGATACGTCTTATACAGACGAGGTTACAATAATATTTTCTTTACTCTGAAATTGTTATAAATAAACAAATCCATTTATTTTAAACTCGAAATTTAAATGTAAGAATATAAGATTATATTAATGTAGGGATTTCCATGACATTTCCGATATTTCAACATATTTAAAAGATATGAATAAACCATAGAAATACTGCAAAGTATACTGCATTATAATCATTCAAACAAGTGTAAAATGAATACACTAATTTTTCATTTTAATGAATTTTGTTTGTTGGTAAAGCCTTGAATTTTTGAAAGCCTGAAGTTTCGTCTTTAAGTTTATTAAACATATTTTGTAAGTTGTTAAATAACTAAATAAATCCTGAGTATACTAGTAAACTTTCATCGCAATTAACTTTGAAAGTCTGTTTTTAATACATAATAACCTTAGTAATTTTGTTCTTAATATTTTATATCGTAAGTACTGTTATACACTTAACACGATGTCAAAACTAATAAACTATAAAAAAAAAAAATGGAAAAATTCTAGCTGATTTAATTTATTAAATATCTTACTAAAATACATTAATATATAGTAGGTAGTAAAGGTGGGATGAGGAAATTTAATAAACACCAAGCAAGTTTTATACTGGGAGTAATACAGAATTATTTCTTTTCTATATAATATTACTATAAAGTTGTGAGGATTACATCACACGACTTTTGTAGTCTACAAAATGTCTGTGCTATATATTTAATTAACCTAATATAGGTACTGTGCATATTAAATATTATATACCCACGCCCCACACGTATATAATATACACAACTTTAAAAGAATTGTATATGAGCTGTTGACTTTTTAATAGTATTACGCTAGTTATAACTCTAGTTACCTAGATGGCTTACTTAGATTCTAATAATAGTAACGTATTTAAAAGGTGTTTAAAGAAACTAATATTATAGTATACATAACAGAATAATATCCATGGTCTTATATAAGTACAACTTTGAAACCAAGGTTAATAAGTTTTATAAATTAAAAATATAACATTAAATACCTTGGCTGAAATTGAAAAATAATTTTTAAATACAATATCCATTTTACAAAATTGCAGTGTTAGCAAATACAACTGAGTAAAATAAGTAATAACTAAAAAAAAACTCAACATAATACGTTTAGTTAATACACTTATTATTATACCACACTGGTATATACTGCACTGTCATACATTGTATATACTGCATCGTAAAACAAATCATATTATCTTATACGGAAACAACATATTTTATAATAGTAAGTTTTCGTGGCGCTTAAAAATGTTGTTACTAACGATATGAGATTTATATAAACATTATAGTTTCTCATGATAAGAAATGCAAAACTTCCATCTCTATCTAATCTATTTAACCAAACTGTTTGTCTAAAAAAATTACCTACATCTAACACATACTATATAGTTGTGGTATATTGCAAAAGTTTTTATTCAATTGTTTTTCGTTTATTTTTTTATTTTATATTTTGTGTTTTTTCACATGTACGAAACTTTTTATTTCTATCATCATTCCAAAGAGATGAAAGAGAATAATTTGAGTGTCAAAGAAAAAGTTTAATGCCCTACGATTTCTAACCGGAAATAGCTAGGTATGTATATTGGTATTGTGTAGTAACTGTATCCATTTTGCTATAGCGACAAAATCGTTAAAGTTTTGTTGATTTTTTCATTATATATTTCAAAACTATTCTTATTATTATTTATTCTCCCGTATTAAATGTAGCAAACTTGATAAATAAGAATGATTCTGCGTGCTTAAAAAAATTGTATAATATCGTACTAATTTTATACTAGAAAAATAGCTGTATATTGTATATAACACGATAAATAGCCTAGTACGAGCAATAGTCAAGGACAAAGCAATAACTTTGAGATTAAAGTATAATAATATGGCCTTTTATCCACTATGAATATATGTGTGTTTATAGTATAATCAATATAAAACATATGTGTTTTATTTATTTTGTGAGATGTGTTTATATTTAACATTATTACTTGTATCTTTTCAATCGATAAATTCCATTTACTATTTATCTAAACATTGTACCTAAACAATTTTTATCAAAAATAAAATTTTATCATGTCTAGAAAATAAAATCTAAAATTATAAAGTTTAATTTATATCAGAGGTACCTACATCCAAAAAATTAACTTTTAAATTTTATTTTTAAATTTAATTTATTTGCCTACTTATTAATATTATTAAGTATTAAATTTAAATACTATTAAACTTTAAGGTATTTATTCTGACTTTCATTAAGTAATTTATACAGTTGGATTAACATTTCAGTCTTAAATCTAAATGAAAAATACCGTTAAGTATTAATTTTGATCAGTTTAAAACCAACTTTTATTTCTATTTAATACGAAGTGATTAATCAAATTTAATCTCAATGATTATTTTATACTTTTTTTATTTAAATTAATAATTGTAGCATCAGTAAATTATTTTTTTTCAATAAGTTTAAGTGATATAAAATAAGACTAAGTAAAATAAAATATGATAAATTAAATTAGCTCTAATTTTATAGAGGCAAGGGACATGGTTAAAATTCATTCATCGATGGAACTTCATGATGTGGAACAATGATAGTAAGATAATCAGTGGATACCATGTTAGGACGAGGAGAGAATTTTTGTATAATTTTATAAGTTGAAATTTTTGGTTTATGTGACTTTAGAGAACACACTCAAGGAAGGATATAGGGGATTTAAATTCATCAAGGAATTTAAGGAGTGGTATTTTATTGTATTTGACAAGGGCAGGAATCGTAGGATTTGCTTTGAATTATTGGTGACCCTCTATTACATTTGCGAACGAACGTTGTTTTGTTGGGTTTCCAGTGGCTGGATGTTAATGATGGTAGAGTTGGCTGGTGGTGGTTGTTGACTAATTGACATTTTTGGTTTGAGATGTTGTTGTATTTTCAGCTCAGTTGTTTGTATATTGTACATACTGTGTAGGTGACAGAGTGTGCTCTGATGAAGAAGGAGCATTTTGGTGGGAGACTAGGAAATTTTGTGCAGGAGGTGGATTGGGTGATTTTCCTCACATTTGAGTATTTGACACACGGAATGATAAGTATGTTAGGTGTGGTCTGGTTATAGATTGGTCAATTTCTACACTGTGGAAATGTTTGCCTCTTGTAGGATTCTTCTACTTTGGACTTCGGGTCTAAAAGAAAGGTATGGGAGAAATATCTTTACTATTGCTTCCATTGGAATATTATATATTATCATATTTTTCATAGTTCACGAGTACTTACTTAAATATATTATTATATAAAGTGAATGACGCGTGACGTATATAAAAATAAACTGTTTCTATTAAATAATTGTTAAGTACATATACCTACCGATTGCGCAATAATTACTTATTGTTTGAAAAAATGAATATCATTGTAGAATAAAATACAATTACGAAATCGTTATTTTTAATTATCTTATTTAATATACTAAATTTTCATTTACTAATAAATGTGTTGATTAAAACAGTGAGTTAATCATCTAACTATTGTAATTTTACGTAAATAATTATAAAAATTAAAACCATGTATATCAACTATAAACACAGATGGAACTACTTTAATTTAAATAAAATTGCTTTATGTTAATAGATCTGTCAATAAAAAGGGATGAAATAATTTAACTAAATGAAAAATTAATTCATTTGAACATTAATAATATGAACTAATGATTTTGTTATATACACAAACTTCACTGTAAATGTATTTGATTAAAATTATGAATGTACTTATACAAAATTAATTTAACAATTAACTAACTTGTAGTTTAAAACTACAATATGCATGTACAAAATATATAAAGCGTACTTACCATGTACACGTAAATTTCGTATATTTAAGCTCTAAATTTCACAATGTAATTATTACTGCAAATTTACTTATTTTTAACGTGCAAAAATAAGTCACATAGCTATACTGTTACATATAACTGTACTTACACGACATTATACAAGCTTCAATGTTAAAATGTTATTTTAATTGTATATTTTAATGGAAGTAATCAGCATATTAATTACGTTGATATTGTAGGCCCTGGTGTAATGTTCGGACAAATTTATATCCTAACAATATTTTTGTCTCCGGTCACGATAATATTTTAATTGTTTCATACATTCGTTTACATTTCTACATCGTAACCGTAAGTCTTCATTCATATTAAGCAGGTGAAATATAGTTCGTTCTGTTTCATTATTTGTATATACCAATTACCAACATTTGACTCTGCAATATGTTAAATGTAATTCACAATTGTACAGTTGTATTTTATTACGTAGCATGGTAACATCTAATGCAATTTTATGTTTTAATGTGTTATATACGTCTTAAAACGAATATTAAATATCCGTTGTAAGACGTATATAATAAATTTTATGATTATTCTGAAAAGCATTATTTACTATGCGTGCGAGAAATTGGCTTCCCTACCACGACAAATTTATCAGACAATTATGTACTTACTCATTTTGCAAATTATTACTTTTCCGAGTTGATTTTGCAAATAATTACTCATTATGATATATACAAAAATAAGATTAGTGTGGGGGGGGGGGGGCAATAACTTCACTCAGTCCCCCTAATTTGTGCCTATAGTAACTTAACAATTATACCAACTTATTGTCAATAAAGTTACCATCCCTCCCGATTTTAATTCTTTTACACTTGGCTGAGAAATGATTTGTAAATTCTGAAAGCCAATTGCAAATATTTTTAAAATTAATATATCACTATCAAATAAATTAGTCGTGGCTTGAAGCCAATTTCATGTACGTTTATTTATTAGAATTTTTAAGCTAGATTACACATAACCAATTTTTTTAACCCAAATATTTCTATCTATATGTTCACCTAATACATATTAAGCTTTCTTTCTCTATCTAACTCACTCTTTCTGCCCCGCCCCCTTCTCTTTCTCTCTCTCTCTGTCTCTCTTCAAAAAAAAAAAAAAGAAAATAATAAGAAGAAAATATGTACCCGATTTTTTAATGTTATCTATTTTTGAAAAATTAAAAATTATAGTGTTAAGTGTTTGGTGACGTCGCTATAATTTCTGATTTAATTAAATTTTTTAGTGGAATCGAGTGCTCCCAAAACCGTTTGTGTGAGACATAATATTATAATCATATTTTACATGACAATAGAATGTAATGCTATTTATAAAACTGCGAAATTGTCATTATTTTGCAAAGTAATCGTTTTCCGGACAAACGATTATGATTTATCTACCGTTGCTTTCAAATGCATAATTAAAACGGAACCCTTTTTTCTCGGCGGCGTGTTGAACGAAGCGGTACCGAGTGCCAAACGTACCCACCGCCTCTTCCACACCTGCAACCTTGTCTTCACCGGTTTTTATTTTTTACACACAACCGTGATTCGTACACCGCACATTTCTATTACGGTGGCTTTAACCCGGACCGAGATGCGATTCGTATATGTGAATAACGTATATCTTGTTACAATCATCAGCGTGTGCCTTTACAGTTCTGCGGATTCCGACGCAACACACAATAAATACGATATATTATTACCATCATATCGTTCAGTGGGCGCGTGTATTCGCACAGCCGTTTACAACAGATAGTGATACGTTAGATCTTCTCGTTTCGTTTCGGCTCGACAGCTTAACCAGCTAAAGTGCATTTGTCTCCCGAGTGCAATCAGTCACTGACGCAATCTGCAGACGTATTATGCGTATATATATATATATATAGCCATATATATATATATATAGCCGAGCGACGGTGGCGATGACAGAGGGATGTCGCGGGGCAACGTAAAACCCCAGCGAGGTCCACACCTGTTGCCATAGGCTCCTCACGGTCAATGAAATCAATCACGGGGAGAGTTCTTTCAACGTACCTATGTGCATACCGTTGTGCAGAGTTGAAATGATAAACGTGACACGTCACCAAAACTCGTCTTTTGTAAAGTGACGCTAACAACCGGCCATGATGATTCGGATGAGTCTATCTGGGTTAAATGTGGATATGAAAATATTGTTACCTGCCGTGGGCTAAGAATTCTGTAGAATAAAGCGAAACGAGCCACTAATATAATTATTATAACGTAAAGTTCATACCTACTCAATTATAATATTATCGTTCAACGCTTAATCTCAAACTTTGTGGCTGGTGACATTATAGAATGTAAATATATGAAAACCCCGTTAATCGCTCATTATAAGTCTAATATTGTACAAAAACAAGTGCGTAAATGAAAATAATAGAATACAAACACATTTAACAGATAATCTCTTGAAGATCGAAGAAAGCCAAGATTTTGAAGAGTGTTTTGTGTAGTCCTCCCAGTTCGTATACCACAATTATTAACTATTATTACCTAAACGTTTTCAGAGAAACAATATTATACGTGATTGTGTAACAACGTGGAAAGACGAATTTAATTGGACAATAGCCAAATTATATAAATCTCAATGCACAGTATAGAATCTACGATACTATAGATAGTCTCAATATTGGAGAACCCAAAATATTTCGCTGAATAAGAAGTGCAATTATTTAAAAAAAAATCCCAGTTTTTTTTCAACTCACTATAAAGTAAGTTTAATAGCTATTAAAACCGTCCAACATTCATTTCAAGATTTTCTGTGATATTTAAATAGCTTCAATAGTATAGTGTATCGTTGAACAAGACATTTATTTCGACAATTTTGATATCGCGTCCTTACAGCAATGATTAAAAGCGTTCAATTCATTTTTATCAAGACTTGTGATCAGAAGAGCGGCCAATACAATAATTTATTATATCCATTTTGCTATAAAAGCCCGTGGACAAAAATAAAATCAATGAATCTTTGTTACTATATTTTCACACACTATCAAACGAATTATAAACGGTAGTTTTAACCGATGGTCGATTAGTGGCCATGGACGAAGAGACAATGTTAAGCTTGTGATTTTTTTTTAGATATCAAACCGACCACTGCGAGTTTCGAATCACAGATTGGTTCATAGACTTTACTCATCTGTAAACCAGATATGTATTGTTACAGATGACCGTTCAATGGAAATTCGTCTTATTTCAAATACAATAAATGTGCTATGTGAAAATAGTATATTTCAGCAATGCGGCATTAATAAATCAATAAGTTATTAATCTTAACAGTTTAAAATAAAAACAATATTATAAATCAAATCAAGAAAAACTGATTTTGAATAATATCTATTTCCTTTATGCAAATGCTTTGTAATGGAGGTAGATAGTTACAATTTTGTATATTAGTTTATAAAAATTAAAATTAAATACCAGAAAAATAAATAAATAAAATACTATCACGCGTATTTCAAGAAAATTGGTGGGAGAAAAAAATTGATTAGAATTATAGTATAGTAACAAGAATCTTTAATACATATCGTAATGATAAATAGTAATACATTATAGAATACTTACCTATATCGAGGAAATGGTGATTAAAAGTTCTTTGCTCACTTGCTCGTTAAAATATTAAAATAATAAGTACACTTATATTTTCTTTGCATGGGTTGCACATTATTATTAAACTAATTTACGAACACAATTCACTCGTTAAAATATGCTGAACATATTCTGTCTTCATCTGTCGTTGTATCAGTTGTATGCCGTTATTTTACAATCCGCGTGTGCTCCGAATCATTACGACGCTACTGGTAATTTGTTGCTATTGATTTCGGATTATCGTCGTGTAGTGTCTCGACCGAATCCAATATTATAGTATACAACACGCTTTTGGTCCCAATGCGTTAGTGTATTTCCATATAGGTACTTTGCTGACGAGAACAAAGGAAATGTAAAACGCGTTGTTAATACCGGTGTGTTAATAATATAATGATATTATCATACCTACGTAATAAGAAATCCCCCTCCCCACGATTTTCCGTTTATACAGGGTGGTTTTCCAAGCGTGCTCACCCTCTCCCCACTCATTGTGGTTTTTTGGTTTCGCGATCCAAAGCATATAGGTACGTATTGGAAAATCTGAATTTGAATAGGTAAATGTATTACTAAATGAAAAATGGCGGTGAGCATGTTCGGTGAATAACACTGCGTGTATCCTAAACGTTGACGGTTTGCACAACTGTTCTTCACAAAACCTAAATCCCTAAAATGCAACGACCGTATTCGTTCAATATCAAACAGCTTTAAGAAACGCTCGCAGTATAATACTTATACAGGATGGGCCCTGTGATTTTCCGTTTTCCCGTGTCGGCTATACGAGAAAACGGGAGAAAAACCGTACGCCACACTGTTTATATAATATTTATACGCGTGTGCATATTGTATAATATATTTATTTTTTTCATACGGCTGTTGCGCTGAAAAATTATTCGTGTAGCAAAACTGACAGGAATGCACTGTAATTTTATTACTCGTTAAAGTCAGTTTCGTTTTATAGAAACGTTTTGCATAAAAAAATATATAGCTACCTATATGTATGTATATATATATATATTTTTTTTTTTATCTACAATATAAAACACACGCACTTTTTAACCGGCTAAATGGTCAGGTGGTGTCACCGCATAACAGCCAAAATATAACGCTCTAAAAACAACGGGACTTTACGACCCAATTAGTAGGTTTTTTCGGTGTCAGCTGCTCACCACGCTAAGCTGAAATAATGTGACAGGCGAAAGTTACATTTTTATTTTATTTTTTAATAATACCTACCTACTAATAAGCAATAAAATATACGTATGTCACTAAACGAGTTTTAAATTATCGATGACAAATTGTTCACGCAATTAACATTCTTAGGCATATAAAAACGCTTCTATTTTCATCAAACTATTATAAATTTAAATTAAATAAATATTGCATTTATGATAATTAATATATAACATAGTATTTGACATGTGTTATATTATTTAACATTATTGAGTTATGTATATAATATAATATAGATCGTATATATTCATAATCGCTATTGAACCTATTTGTACCAATATGAATTAATATGAAGCGTTCAATAATTCAAAACGTAAGTGGGTATTTATTTTTTCGATAGAATATTGTAATAATAATTTGTTATATTTGTTAAATATTAGGATGTTATAAGAAATTTACCAACTAAACAGATTTAAATTAAATACAACCACAAATAATATCATCTGTTAATGTAGTATATCTGATCAATAACATCAGTTCAAACAAAACAATACTCAAAATGAAAATGTTAAATAATTAATCTAAAGTAAGTGATTATACTTAGCTATTATTTGTTGTGATAACCATTGATGTTTTTGTCAATCATACAAAAAATGTTATTTCATTGTTATGTTATCTTTCATTATTACCTTTTTTTATATACCTAGAAATTATTATTTTGGTTATGCCTATAACCTTTAAAATTATTTTATCTCATTATTTTTCCATATGTGTTACCACTATTTACAATTAAATAATATTGTAATTAAAAAAATGATTTGAATAAAATGTAAATTTTAAAATAAATCGATATAATATATTAGAATGTAAACAATATTAGTTTTTCAGCAAACATAAAAAGAACATTACTTAAAAGTTGCACAAAATGAAATGTATTATATAATATACACTAAAAACAAAAAACTTTTGGGAATAAAATACATATAAATAAAAACCCTCTAAATCAATACATGTCCTTTTAGCTAGGGCTAAAAAAAAACAATCGACCGTCAGGTGAAAAAAATATTGCTATTGCTTATTAGTCGGTCGGAATGTCATTGGACATACATTTTTTCAAACCAAAGTCGCAATATGTACTTTTTTTCTCTTTTTTTTTAAATATAGTCTTCATTGTAGGTGTGTACAGATTCCATTCAGAACGTAATTAATTACCAGAGAAAATATTTTGGTATTTTAGTATTTATAAACACCTATGGTTGTTTAAATAAAGACGCCGACATTAGGGCAGTTAAAAAAAATAAATACCAAATAGGTATAGTAATATAAACATATTGTGGCATGAATTCAGTTGTCGTATCAGAGTGTTTGCCGGCAAAAATACGATCAATTATTGTTGAATTAGGTTTTGAAATGGAGAAAAAAATAATAAAATAATAAAACCATCTGTAATGTCGATGAAAGACTATGTGTAGGATACGTGGTATGAAAATATCCCTTCAGGTTAACGGAATAGTTAGGGGCTTTCGAGAGCTCCATTTATCACAAACTCGTTAAAGTGTCGACGATTGGACGGTCAATGTCACGCAAGGGTGTCGTCCGAAAATAATAATATCAATATACATCCGATTTTTTTTTTTTAATAATATCAATCGTCTACTTTTCATGACAGGAGGCCACCCTATTGAATTGCTCAGTAAGCGATGGTTAATGTCGTTTCACACCGTGTATATTAATATATTATTATACTACCTATGCACATGATGTCTTGGCACGTTTGTCCCCACATCAAAATTATTTTTTTACAATTTGAAATATTTCATTCGAACATTTAAGGTCTGTTATAATACGATTAAACTTGCCTCGAAATAAAAAAAAATATAAAAAACTATATCAAATGAGAGGCATCTACATGAAAATTTAAAATAACTTAAAATAATTATTCATATAAAATATATTCGTATACCTAGTCGGTTTAATAATTTTAATTTGTCTTGTACAAATGAAAATATATTTTAGTAGGTGGATGGATTCCCACGATGGAAACCTAAATACCCTGTAAAGTATAATAAAAAAAAATGGATTTTAACACTTTTCGGACCATAGAATATTTTAATATTTTAAACCTCCATATATCGTATAATGATATAAAAAACTGGATATAATAAATTATTGTCGTTATATACGATGTTCTAAATAGGCTGAAGAAAATAATTGAATTATGTATGCTAATAAAAATTAATATTATATAAAGAATTATAATATAGTAATGATATCATTAACGAAGGGAAAAAATTTTACTTAAACCCATACAAATATACAATTAAATTACGTTACACATATTCTGATTCAAGATGATTCCACAAAAATGGAATATATTACAACTGTGGTAACTTGCAAAGCTACCTGCTGACGTTTCAAAAGTCAAAACTTCTTTAAATTAAAAATATAACAGTAAGTTTCACGTTGAATAATATCTTATATTTTATTTTATATTTTACATATTTATATTTCAGTATATAAGAAGGTATAGTAAATTGAAGAATTTTTTTTTTTAATATTGTTATGTAAATTAAAATCAATACATTATATAAAGAGCTATTTATTCATCAAATTTTTAAAAAAAATCCAATAGTCTTTATTGTTTATCACTATATTGTTACACTTACGTGCACAAATACATACGTTATATGCATAATTTTATATACACCGATTTTATTATGATATTATAATGTATTAGTGACAATGTGGAATATAGAAATAATATAATATTGATTGGGGTTGTGCTGTTTAATTTTATCCAGTTTAACGAACGAATAATAATATTATAATGTATTGTTAATTTTAATGACTAGGTTATATGCTATCGTACATTATTTGCCAAAAAAAAATTACACTGTGCAGCCCGCAAAGTATACAAACAACCCTTCGCTCAATCATCTGAAGTCAAACCGTCAACTCGTACAAATATATGATAAACAAACTGTACTATAAAAATATAATCCCTGTACTCTGTTCAGTTCGTCCAGTCTCGTCGTTTCAAAACCCAAATCCTGAGATCGTATATGCTTTTATGCTATCGCCGAAACACCTCCATCGAATCGATCCCCTAAGGCCGTAAACCACCCAGAATAAAATACCGAATTTACCTAAACCAACTACCACCACACCTAGAACGTTTCACTATCCAAATTTATTGACCTCATACCATACGCTCTCTAGGAAGTCTCACTATAATATCCGAATTTATTAACAATTTCGAAGCCATTGCTTATATTATTTTTTTCATTTCACACCTACCATTTACGTACTGAAATCGTTTGTTTCTGCGTTGTTGACAAATTGACAATAAGTATTTCTTTTTTCATCGCACTAAAAATAATAATGTGGTATTGTGCGATTCAACTCAACGATTTGTATGAAATCAATTATTTAATTTACCAAAGATAAATGGATAGGTATGTGAAAAATATACCTAACCTGCATACTTGGGTGTGTACGATGTTTTTAATTTTAATCAAATATTAAGTTTAAACTGACTGTCCAGAAATATTCTATGAGTTGATTGTTTTTTAATGACTAACTTTTTAACCCATTTGGATATTTTTTATTATTTTTTTCAGTAAATTCCGTTTTTATAACAACTCTTTTAAAATATAAAATTACATTTTAATGCATATCAATAATATACAAATAAACTGATTTTAGCTTTCCCATTTCACTTAATTTTTATATGGAAGGATTTATAAAAAGTTTAATTAATTTATACTATCTCAGCGAAATGAAAAAAAAAATTGGTCTTACAGTATTTTATTTTAAACATTTTTTTCTTCTTTTAATATTCATGGAATGCTCCAACAGAGTTGTAACATTCCTCCACTAACTCTCTATTGATTGAAAATTAGATATAAATCAGCTGTAACAGATGGTACTTTTAAAATGATTTTGTGTGAATTTCTGAATAGTTGTAGAAGAATGTCGAAAAACTACAGAAAATCAATAACATTCATGGCTACCCTGTTTTTAAACATCCATAATCTCGTTTACTTTATTGTAATATTACAATAGTAATAATAGGCTAATGATCTCAGTCATCGAAGCCTTAATCCAATAAAAAAAAAAAAAAAAATGGTAATAATAAGAAAACCGGAGAGCTTTTTATTCTCTCTCAATACTTGGAGTAAGACTTTCGGGAAGTCAAGTTCGACAAAAAAATAAGATTAAATTGGAATATTGAGTTATCGCTTGTCGTCTACAAACAAACGAAGGAATTATGACGACGTGCTCTTAAAGTAACCTTTATAGTACTTATACTATACTCATTATTATCAGATGATATACCTATTTACTTAATGAACAGAGTGATCAACAACAATGCTCACCCCACTTTTACCCTTTTACAATGTATTAATTATTCAAATTCTAATTTTTGGAATTTTTAAGTATACTTAAAGAACCATATTTTAAAAATATTAGTTTTTTTAAAAATATAACAAAGTGTCCTATAATAATATTGGATGATTTTTTTGAAAGTGATATCTTTGGAGAATATACATATAAACACATTTATAAAGATTCAGATTATTTACAATTATTCATTTTCGAGTTACAACAAAAAAAAAACAAAATATATTTTGCAATAACCGGTTTTGCGTAAACATTTCCGACACTTTTGAAAGCTATTGGGAAATTTCTACTTTTAACCCCCTAAAAGTACCAAATAAATTCACTTTTCTACCAGAAAAGATGCTGAAGTAGAAAATCAAATCAATTTTACTGCTACAAAAAGTGATAACAGAATGAAAAAAACTCACACACACACCCCAGTATAAAATCAATGCATTGATCACCCCGCTCAGAATCTAAAATGGGTGATGGGAGGGGGGGAGTAAGCTTGCATAGTGAATAACACAGTACATAAAAATCTGGCTGGAATTTAGGTTTTTTTTACACGTCGGGCAGATATCGTTGCGTGCATAGACACCGTTCTGAATTTGTCCGACGCGCACTTAGGTAATTTCCACTGCAGTAATCACAATAATAATTTCCAACGTTGTTTGTACTATTTTGTCGTTTGACCATGCTCGGAATTCGCTGCAGTGGATACTTAAATAAATATTATTCAACTGTATGAACACTAGATAAACGTTCAATCTGTTTTTTCCAAATATTCAAAGTTCAAAATGTTTCAAACCATATTTTTATAGACATTTTTTATGGATTCCATTAATAATTCACTCGTATATTAGTTGGCATTACACATTTTAGTCTCAAAATGGTTTTCATATAGAAAATATATTATTTAATAAAATATTAGCTATTCCATTTGTGTTTTTTAATTGGACTCTGAAATATAAAATGAAATAATTTAAAGTATTTAAGACGTATGGTAATATTAAACTGTTTCGTTAATTTTAACTTGTATGATGGTTAATTCACTTTTATCCTACTTATATATGACAGTATAGACATATTAAACATACAGAACATATTATAGATTTATTTAAACCACACCAATATGATCTTTCACTGTACATGTCAGAAAACGTTTAACTACTGAGTACTAACTTATCCCTACTTAATTTCATAAAAAAATACTAATGTAATATGTTCAACTGGTATGTATATTAAGATACAATTACTGTTATTTAAATTTATCTCGCACATGAAAATAAGTCAATTTTTAGCGATTACAATGAATTTGCGATTTAAATATTTAATGATGTAATAGATTTGTAAATTACAATATTATGAAACTGTATAACAACATATTTTTATTAGTTTGTAAAATAATATTGCACTAAAAGTTATAAATTAGATATAATACACATTATGTTTTTCCAAAAACTACCTGTTGATTCATACAAATCTATTATGTTATATGATATTATAATATTGTTTAGTCAAACTAATATATTTGATTAGGATAACAAATATTTGAGATGATTCATACAAGTTTGAAAAAATTTAATTCATAACCAAACGATACATTGGATATGTACGACGTCATGTGATTATTTAAAGCAGTTCGTTTGACATTATAAAATAGGTAAATTTTTATAATATTAATATTACCCAACACACATATGTAGGCAAAGTCAATAACGAATGCACCGTTCTACAATAAGATTAAAAATTAAAATACATAATATTATTATTTCATTTTCTTTTATACTGATTACTATAACACACTACACAATTAATAATAATGTTTATATTGTAATGTAATGCGATACAATTTTAAAAAGGTGTGAAAGTGGGTGTCGCTCTGCTGTACAGAAAGTTACAAATATACATAAATAAAAAGAAAAATTGTTGAGGATATGCAACTTCTAATAAAAGTATCCACAGAAAAAATCATAGATGTATGTAAATTGCATAACCAATGCGCCAGCTCTCGAGTCTTATATTTCTTATTTTTAATTAAAGTATGTTTTTAATATTATTTTATTTTACCGATATTAATATGTTATAGGGGGACTGAGAGGCCGAGCGGACTAAGGCGTCGGTTGCGATGAGCACCGATGCCGGTTCAAAACCTCGGCTGCGGGTGACATTTTTCTTCGGGCAAGTCACCGTGTCCAGAAAGAAGTGCCGCCGCCATCCCCCACCCGGGCATAGCAGATACCTACGGGTGCCCACTAAAAAATCTGCCAAACTAACAAACACACGTGTTTAAAAACCTACAGTACCCTCCCCCACAATTAAAAACCACCCAATGGCCTAAGTTGCAGCGGGTTAATAAATAAAATTAAAAAATAAATATGTTATAATTGTTTTCAATAAAATAGCTAACAATTTAATATAAAATATAATGTATCATGTATCCATGGGACTTAAGTTTTTAAAAATAAATGCTGTTATAATAATTATTATCTTATATACATGGCAGAAAATTATTGTGCAATCAAGCTATTTTATTATTGCAATTTTGTATTTTATATTTTTATCCAAAGTATTTTTTCATTAATAACTGATGATCTATATTCACTAGATTCGCAAACTAGCATATATTTTTGTAACATCCACAAACATAATATAAATATATACAAGGCAGATAACAAAAAAAAGAAAAAAATGAAAGCTATTTAACGATAAACGAACCCTAATAAATTCTTTAGTACTAAACATATGCTTGTTTTATTATTGGAATATGATATTATTTACATTAAACTATATTACGAGTTGTATATTATGTGATTGGATAAATTATAATAATATTATATATGTATAACCAAATCGAGACTAATTGGATTTACGTATAGTTGATGCCAATGACAAACATCAAAATATTTAACGGCTATTTTAATGTAGCACATTTTGACCTCAACAATAAATTGTTTTGGGAATGTTTTTTTTTTTTAATTTCAAGCTGAGTGACTTGGCGTTAAAGTGTTTAGCCAATGGGTTTGACATGAATGTAAAAGTTTTTCGTTTAATTTATTCACCAACAGGCTTCCGACATTATTTTCTCGGAAAAGTAACAGCTTTAGGGTATCTAATGAATACCATAATTACTTTGGTCGAGCCAAAACATACACTAAACTGGAAGCATACACCGAACCATAATAAATTAATATTGTTAGTTATTATATTTAATCCAAAAAAAAAAAATCAATCGAATAAAAATATATTACCACTACAACATTTCAGTACAACGCAATTTAGCAGTTTCACAATAAATCCTCTGCTGTTTGGAATTCTGTATGGGTGAATTTAAGTCAATATATACCTATTCAATAAACGAATATTTTTTATGTCTGATTTTATTTAATTTAAACATGTACGATTTTCTGATACTGAGAGATGCAGAGATATTTATATATTGGTTTCACAATGTTTTTTTTTCCACTAAACAATCTTATTATGTATGGTAAAAAAGGTCTGAAAGTGATGTGTAAGAGTAAGCCCTTAATATATCTTAAATATTTTATAAAACGCACTTTAAAGATGGTGTTTTACAATTTTCTGACTAGTCACCTGTAAGTGCAATAAAAATACAATTACCTTTAACAATGTTGAACATATATAACATATATAAACTATAAAAAATAATGTGCTTCAAAAAACACAGAATTAGTGTTTTGTTTTGAATTTTTAGATTTTAGGGCACTTGATATTTATTAAATGTTTAATAAGTTATAAATACTATATAATATTATAGTGTGCTATCACTGCCCAAAATAATCAAATTAAAATGCAATGAAAGAACATCGAATTACAAAAAAAAATATATGAACCCGTGAGATAACTATTATAATTTAATATTTTATCGTTTTAAAACAGATTGTCAAATAATAAAATTGTATTATTATAATATTTTAATCAAAAAATTGCAATCTATTTATAAATTTAGCTGACTAAAAGACGTGTTAGTCGTTGTCAAATTATGTACATACAATAAATTGATATTTAAAATGAAATTTTGTTCAGGCGAGTTCACTCAAAGATGGTAGAACCATAAAACAAAAATATTCAAATCACGCAACTAAAATTATAAATATGCCTACCTAATGAAGCATATTCAGAACATTAATTATTTAAAAATTATATGTATAAATAATAAATATACTCAAAGTCAAAACATAAATTATACGTTTTATAATATTATAATGCCACACATTTTGATAGGGAGTATTTAATTTAACAATATGCTCAAAAATATCATAAATATTATTCAGAAGTATATCCGTAGTTGACCATACCGATAATTATTTATTGTTAATCACAACTTAAAAAATTTATCGACTCGTCAATATATTTAAATTAATATTTGAATAATCATATTTTTTCTGAAATGTCCTGTTATGATTTTTTCAATTGCAATATTTTCACAGGCCAACTAATTTTCGATTTCAATAAAATTACTAGCGTAGGTTCTACTAAATCTACTCACGACCAGTCAAAGATTATTTTTATTTTTTTTTTAATGAAATTGTATTACATTTTCTGTTTCATTTTCTATATTTCAGTTTTTAGATATATAATAATATACTTATTTGTACAACGTACCCCGTGAAGTTCTATCTATATTTAAGTAGCTAATAGAATAATTGAATTTCCGTAGTATCCTTTAAAACAAATATATCGAATTACTACGGTAAGTCAATCTATTTATTATTTATGTATTTTTTATCTGTTAAATAATAACTATAGTTTTGAATAATATCATTCAATTCAGAAAAAAAAATTCAGTATTTGAAAAAACCTAATGATATATTGGATTATCCAAGCAACTATTATGGTGTATTTGTTATTTTAAGGGACAAAAACCAATAGATTTAAAATTTTTGTTTTATATTATTTTATTTAAAAATAAAATGAAATCTTTAAGTCTGTAATAATCAATCTATTTTAAACTGGGTAATTGCATTTAATTTTTATTTTTAGTACAATTCATTATTTAGAAAATCAAACGTCTATTATTTGGAGTAAGGGACCAATTAAAGTGGTAAAACTATTTAACACTTGTTCTCTCCATTTATTTGATTTTGTCGACTAACGATTAAACATTAGCCATGGAATTCCTTTTGAAAAAAAAAACTGTAAACCTTTAAATGTATATAAAAAAAAGTAATAGATATTTTAATTAAATTGTAAAAGTTACTAGAAAAAAAAACAATTAACAAATAGGCAACAATTAGTTAACAAAAAAAAAAAAAAATGCAAAGATTTTTATCAAATGTGAATATCTAAATGACGATTTTAATTATCAAAGGCCTGTTTACAAATCATACGAGTATTATATTATAAGCTATTAATTTTAATTATAAATCTCTGTTTGAAAATAAAATGTAGTAAAAATTAATTTTACATGTTATTTTATGTAAGTACCTCTTACACTATCACTCATAAATTTGTTTTCATATAATTTTCTAATATAATGTTTATGAAAGTTCACATCCAAAATAAAATCTAAGACTATACATTAAATGATAATTAATGATAATATTCTCCATTGTAAAATAAAAATATTATTATTTAGCTGCGTGTGGCGTGTCTATACGTGTAATGTTAATAATTATGTAAATAATAATAAAAAATACAGTTTTAATCATGAAAAAAACTTAAAAGCTTATTAGATTTGTAAAATTAATAAACATCATATTATTTCAAAAATAAATGAAACGAAATGTCTCTAAAAACAACGCGTGATGTCTTCTGATTCAGTTGTATAGTTTTAATACCTATAATGTTTTAGAGTCACTGATGTACCTAATAGAATTTAATATTTATCTGTATCTTAAAAAAAATTTTGATGCATAGGTATGAGAAAAATAATTCATAATTCAGGTAAATGATGTTGAAATTAATTATATTATCCAAAGAGTATCGACAAAATAAAAGTACTGAAAATCGATACATTTATATGTGTTCATTTTACGATTCGTCTGGCACAGAGCAATAATTTTATTATTACCTATAATATTATGAATCGTAAAACATGACCTAAGTTAATTTAACATTAACAAAATAATATAATATTTTTACTAGTAAAACTGCACTAGTAATTCATAATTTTCTATTTGTTATATAAACCTTGCTTACTAAAAAAAAGAGAAAAAGAAAATCCACTATAACTACTCAATCTTAAGACAAAATCGATGTTTGAAATAAAATTCGTATATTTATGAGTAATTATGTAGGTACATAATATTATATTATTATTCAAATACTCAAGCTACAAAGTTATTTTAATTTAGAACCCTCAAATTTTATATGAAATATAATATGTACATAACACACTCATTCAATTTTTGTGATATTGATTATTATATTTTATTTTTTATTGGAATTTAAAACGCCAAATAAATTTGATAGTATGATTATGATTACAAAACGTTTTGTATACCGATATAAATTCAAAAACCAATTTTATAACACTGTTTTTTCATTTGATACTATTTTTGTACCAGGGAATCATGACGTATTTATAAGTACTATTTTATAATTAAATATATTCATATAATATGACCACAAAGTATTGAAGTCTCTTATCCTTTATAATTATAATTCTATAACCATAACTTAATATTTATCAAAAGGGACACCTGCAACCTCGAATAATCATATTATATATTATACTGATTGTACGGCATATTTAAATTATAAAACCTACTACACGTCGTAATTACAAATTAATATATTATATAATAATATATGAATGATAACAAAATATGAATAATAAATATGCAAAACTTTACGGTGTATACCTACGTGCTATTTATAAATGACTAATTTATGAATGAATAATATTTCATGTAAATCATTTGTCTGCTAAAGTAATAAAATAAATTTAAAAAAAAAACTGTGGAAATCACATAAATATCAACCATATTTAGACTCGTTATTAAAATGCCGACTGAATTTACAAATGTACACGTGTATTTAAATATGACTTAGGTATAGCTAGGTACCTATATGATATAATTTAAAACAATTAATAGATACCTAGTTGAATTTACTATCTAGTGAATAATGAGTGAAACAAGTAAAAAATACAATATCCAACTCTTAATCTATTCAACCAACTGCGTGCGGATGTCTGTCACTATTTTTTATTCTCATAGGTATAACCATGGCAAACTATGGATGGTCGCTACGCCGTTACGGTATTTCCGCCAGTAGGTACATTGATTAAGAAATCGTGAGCTAAATGCTTACACAATTTCTTAAAACTGAAAATAAATTACTGATCCATATGGCTCAATTGCAGTGGAGACACGAAGTCGCTAAAGTTACGGTTTAAAAAATAACATAATATATTATTATATCTATCGAAATTCACACCTCGGGTGTTGTGTAAACGGGCATTAGACGCGACTATGGTATTATATGATAATATTATTATCGCAGCCACAGTTTTCCGTACAATTTGTATTTGTTTAATTCGGGCGCCGTTTACTTTAGGTACCTTTATTATTACCAGTACAGTATATCTTCAATCTGACGAACAAACAGTAACGATATAATATGTTACGTGCATCCAATCTGGCTGTACAGTACCGCAATGCCGTGCGAGTAATATAAATAATATAAAGCGTAGGTTTATAATATTAAATAAATGTATATTCATAAATATCACCTGCATACTTGCGCTTAGTATATAGCACCAAAGCCGTTTCGCAGTTTCAAATAAATCACTGACGTAATAAAAAACGGTTTTAAATAAAATCATTCAGAATCATAATAATATGCCGTTTTTCATTGCGTGGCGCACACTATAATTGTTATCGTCATATCGATGATATTCTATAACAGGCATAGGTTTAGGTGTCTGCCGAGCGTATAACATATTTCTATTAATAATAATTAATGCCAAACACCATAGTAAACCATGAGCAATTATACTTACCATCGGAATCGTTTTGTACAACAATTATAATTACTCGTAAGTTATACGTCACGACGAGCGTTTCGGTCTACGCGTCTTTGTACGAAAGTGTAAACGTCTCGCCATGGATTGAAACGTGTATGACGTACTTCACACCATACTCGGTGGAGATAGGTACTCGTAGGTATTATATTAACGTAGGGAATAATATTTAGGTAGTAAAATACAATATATAACATTGAACAAGGCGTTTGCGTATATGTACGTGTTTAAATAATGACTTGACGCCACTACGCCAATATTATAACAACGGGTTTGCACAGGAATAACAATAATTATAAAACGTGTTTTAGACGTTCAAAAGTGTTACGAATAATTTATTATTTATAAGCAATACGGTTCGATTAATAATTTTATATTCATATTTTGACTGGATGTTTTAAAGCTTTTAAAAGGTTTAAAAATTTATAAACTACTTTTATTACTAAGAACGTAGAACAATTTTGTTAAAATACTTTGTAAGTATAAGTTATGTTGTTTAAAATCAGGCAGTTTGGAACATTTAACGCTCGATTTCAAAATATAACCTACTATATGTGTATCATAATATATTACATTTTATCAAAAAAAATATTATATTACAAATTATTTTATTAGTTTTTTTAATGATATTATTCGTTAAAAAATAATAACAATCATGGTTGTCTCATTTTTTTCACAACCTTCCAATATTTATAAATTACCGCACTGAGTTTATCAAACATTATTCGCAGGGAAAGAACATGAATTACTATGTTAAGGCAATTTTGAATAAAGCACTCGAGAGAGTCCTTTGGGCTACTATATAGTCACATTGCTATAATATTGTATGTCCGGTGTATAAACCATAGTTCGTCCAAAGAAAATCTATAAGTTTTATTTGTTCGGTCGTTTATTAAAAAAATACATCTATAAAATGAAATATTGTTATTGCACACATAAAAGAAACTGTTTGATTTTTACTAGACATAATAAGATTTTTGAAAGTCCTTTAAAAGGTTCTCGGAGAGATCCGGCCGAAACGTTGGAGGGACACAGACCCCCTCGACTCTTGTCTTCCAGTACTCACTACTCAGTAATATTAATTTTATCCAAAAGGTCAAATATGATAATATCTACCCGGGAGATGACTCACCGAGCGGGAGCCAAAACGTTACCGGTGTCGACTTACGAGTTACGGTTCAACTTTATGATGTGTTCACGATCCCGTTTTTGGTTTTCTAATGTTTATTATTACTTATTAGGTATATCTACCTACTTTTTTTTCTTCTCTAAAACCTGAGTTCATTATTATGTAAGAATACGAACAACACAAGCTTATCGTATTACTAGGAAAATAAAGGCAATCCCATTCGCGTTCGTACACATGGGACTCGAGCGTGCGCAGCACATGAAATACGGTTTTACCCAGTCACTAATTGACAGTTTCCAGGCCAAAACGTAATACATTTATTCATGTAACATTGTAACGTCCTTTAAATATACGATTCCCTGGGTGATTTGACAAATGGTAATGTGTACAAGACACGAAACAATATTGTGGGAAAAAGGGCGCGTCGTATTCTGTGCACCAAAAACAAAAACAAAATGATGATCCAATGGTAATTTGTAAAACAAGACTTTTTAACTCGACGTGGCTCTTATAATTTATCATAAACCGTTCAACTTCGGTGGATGTTTTGTTGCACTCACTTTAACTCACTGTTTAAGTAAAATATAATTGTTTTTTCTTCATCACGTTACAATTTCATTACGAAACACTAAAACTCGAGCTCATAAAATTCGAGTTTTCAATATTTACATTAAATTATATTAATATATAGGTACTACGAGTAATAATTATATAAAAAATATTATAGAACTCTGCATTAAAAACGTCTAAGACTTTAAAAGAAAATGTAATCCCCTCGAGCCGTAGCCACATAATAAATATATTGATAATACAATCTTCTGCAGAATAAACTAAACAGCCGGTTTTTTGCTAAAAAATATTTTAATTCATTTGAAATAATTTTAACTATTTAGTATGGAGATGGACATCTTATAGACCGAGTAAAATACAATTTAAAATGATACCTACATAATATAATGATTAATTTCATTTGTATACAATATTATTATTATAGAGTTGTATGAACAGTTACCTACTGCATAAATATATTTCACATATAAATAGGATAATAGACTAAACTGCAGCGTGAAAATGATACCGATAGGAATATATAACGAAGTGTTAAATATATTAATGGACAATGGGTATAATATATTGCTTATAAAGTATAATAGGTTTGTAGTTTAAATACCCAGTACACATTTCTAGTTGCTTAAACTAAGTAATAATATTATTCTTTAAGAAATTAAATATTAATATTTAAATTTGGACAAAATAACAGGATTTCCCGGTACCTACCTAGTCTAAATTTTTTTTAGGTTTGAATTTGCATATCCAAAACTTCTCTACAAATATACAATCTAAACGACAAATCTGATAGTTTTAATTATATAAAAGGTTTAGACTTTAGAAGTTTATCACACAAACATTTTTGCATTGTATTTCGTTTTATGTTATTACAGAAAAACACACAATATTTAATTTAATTTAAAACTAAAATAGCTTTCTCGGTCATTAGATGAAAAAATTAAAAAAAAAATTTAGTAGGTTTACGATGATTTTTAGTAAAATTACATTATATGTACAAGGTCGTTTGTAAAAAATAAAAACAATACGAGGAAAATTTTAGAATGGTTTTTTTTTTAATGTTATTATTTTAGTACCAATATAATAGTTACGTATTTAGATAGGGTATAAGCTTAAAAGTATATCATGTCTTTTAAGTTTATCATGGATAAACTTAAAACTAAAATATATCGCGTGTACATGAATAAGGGTAGTCATGAATTAAAATCACTATATTAATTCTTTACAATTATTTGAAGGTTAACTCGAAATAATTCCACATCTTGGAGTTTACAAAGAATTTCGTACAACTATGGTCCGACACATTCCATTCTCTCAAAGTACACCAACAAAATATAACATCGTTTATTTAATAAGGCAAGCAAATTTCGTACCAACGGCAACGGTTATTTCAATACTTACACTGAACATTATACTATGAAATAGTATGTATTTACAATTTTAAATTATAATATATTTACCATATTTTATGAAACAAGGTTTTTGTCGAGTACACTTGACGCTTACATTCAGTTCCTATTCCAAGTCTCCAATCGTCTACTTAGTATTCACATAAAATACTTGACGAACGCATTTTTATTTTTATTCTTTTATAACTTTCAAAGTCAACAAATTAATTTTCACATACCTAGGTAGTAACTAGTAACTTCGACTTATTAGTACGTCGCGTATCTGATGAGTGTGATATATTTACACGATATACTTTTTTTTCAAATAGTATCATTTGATTTGATATAACCAATGATGAGTAGGTACATTAGTTAAGAATAACATTTAAAAAATATATTCAATAGGCTCATCATAGTGCAAAGTCCATAGTTCATAAATATAAACAGCAGCACACAATACATTATAATATACTCAATTATTTTGATCAGGTATGTATATTGGACAGAGTATTAGAGTTCATACATATAGTTATAAATGATGGATTTAATTTAAGGAAATAAACGTTAGAAATTATTATCATTCAACTTAACAAATATTATATATTACATTATACATGTAATATAATGTACAAAATAAACAAGGTTTTGGTTGTTCAAAACCGGACACTCGAATAATCAAATTGTAATATCTAGTTGGTCGTATTTATTATGGTATTTCATCCGAATCCCACAGAACCGATTACGGAAGTTACCACATCATTGAAACAAACTTTTTCCGAGTTCCGCCTGCTGCAAAGAGAGTTTAAAATTCGCCATCCAATTTTCGTCTAAAACATGTACGCAACACGCCAATCTATACGTGGAAAACTTTCGATTAGATTGGCCGACGTAACGTATTTATACGCTAAAACAAAAAAAAAAAACAAAAAAATACACTTTCTCTATTATTTTATCTACATGTCCATATATTATTAAATCTCGAGTTACATTTATAGAGAACAGAGTTCGATGGTTATTTTTCTTTTCTGTCCGTTTTGTTTCGCCGTTCGTCCTCTTTATCCGTTTCTCACTGCGCAGAAATAAATCAGTCTACAGCAGTCCCGTGGGATCGAAACAATTCATTTGGTTCGAAAATAAATATTACGATTTGTTTCGGTGCACACACACCCGCCTGCACTCGCGCACATATAGTATAACCGTGTAAGCATTTTCCCAATAAGTGTGCTACATGCGGAACCTACCGACAATCCACGGCCATTCGCCCGAAGAATCCGTCACGTACCGTCCAAAGAATTTGTATATATGACCAGCAGTAACCGCGGTAACGACACAACGCCTCATCAGTCCTTGGCTTCGCGCGTAATTGGAAATTGCCACCGCCGGACGTTATTATATTTTCAATTTCCCTCCAAGTCACTGGGAATAATACGCACGGTAACGAGTCGGCGACTACTGCGACCATAGTACCTACCGTAATATTATACTCCGTCCTAATACCTTTTGAAACGGCGCAGCGGTTGTGTTTTGCGCTAAAATTTCAAATCTCTGTTCATTGTGGTCTCCTCGAAGTCCACGGTTGCTGTAAATTTGGATTTGTATGCAGCAATAATTGATGGCTTTATAACAAACATAAACCACAAGTAACTATAATGACAATATTATAATCTTTGTCAGCTACATTCGTAGGTAACTATATTATTATGTTATCTTTGTGTATACAGTTAATACTTACCTATATAGTAATAATATGTAAGCTAAACATAGTAACTCATTTATTTAATAAAACAGAAGTAATACTTGATAGCGTCTTAAATGTATCTTATGGACTACCTGTACAATATACATAGGTAAAATATTATTTTGATTTTGATTTTGTATAAAATACTTTATAATATAAATCGATTATTAATATAAGTAGATTATTGACATGTCTATTTTGTCATTTTTATTTTTCTTGACTAAATACAAAATGTCCAATAAATAATATTTTATAAGAAAAAATGTATTGATAATAATGTTATGATCATGAATTCATGACGGATTTCCCTTTTCTAAGTTAGGAAAATAGAAACTTGCATATTATTCTGTTTAGAATACGTTCTGTGTCCGTTTATGCCTACTACGCCATATTATTATAATATTGATGATAATAATAATAATACGTTAAACACCATCTCTAGTGCGTGTACCCAATTTATAATAATAATGATATGATGGGTACATAACGCATGCCTGTGTCACACTGCTGTACCTATTGTGCTCGCCTTTGTGTATTACGATCCCTTTGTGGCGGCTATCACTGCAAAATATTCTCTAAACGAATTCATATGCCATTGTATTTTGTTGTGTTTTACAAGCATGCCGACAGTTTATTTTCGCAAAAATCAATGATTTCTATAATAATGCGTGATTTTTCAGTATTCTTATTTAAATAAATTTCATTGAAATCCCACATTTGAAATATTCTGCATTTATACTTGTTTTCGTCAACACGTATTCTTAGTACTTGTGTACATAACACATTTTATATTTATACAATGAATTATAATTTTAACAATATACCAATGCAAAAACCTTAAAGTTATTTCGTTACTGCACTCATCATATTATTATAGTTATTACTGCACATTTGAAATATTGATTTTGAGTTCTTTTATAAATTAATATGAGTTTATTTGCGTTAGCAGTAAAGTTAAAAATTCAGAAACATATTATTATAATTATAACGACCGTTATACGGTTAAATCTTACACAGTTAAATTTATTTTTTCACATTCTAAGAAAATGTATTAAAAATATTTTGTATATGTTAAATATATATATATATATATTATATTATTGTATACATGAAATCTAACTTCACAAATTAAAAATTTAACAACCAAAAATATTTCATTATTTTATATTATTAAATTATAATTATATAGAATATGTTTTAACATCACAAATGACAAATGACATAGGTACATTAAGCAACACAAACATTAATTATTTTATAGTCTGAGCGTAGCAATTAATGCATTGATTTTAAAATGATTAGTGTATTGATTTTATTTTCGTGTCTGTCATCACTCATCACTTATTGGGACAGTAAAAATGCTTAATTTTTCTTCAATAGCATCTTTTCTGGTAAGAAAGTGAATCTAGTTAGTAATTTATGGGGGTCAACCTATATTCATTCTACATTCAACAAAAAAAAAGTTTACCGGAAAGTCAAATACATTTTTTTCAAGCTTTTGAAGCTAGACATTGGATATTCAATCGTAAATTAACAAATTCTCATGCAACGATTTTCTTATTTTTTCGTTATTCAAAAACTAATAAATTATTTAATAATATTCTATACACATGATAAAAGTTTCAAAATATTTCGAATCATTTTATGTTATTTAAAAGCTTGAAAATTTAATACAAGGTTCCATATAAGTTGTTATAATAACAGTTGAAAAATATAAAAGATCCATAATCACGATTTTTTCATAAGTATTTTAAGTTAAAATGTTGACATAATCTCGAAAATGATCTATTAGTGTAGTAAAAATAAAAGAAATATTTAATTTTTATAGCTGAGGATTGAAATTTCAAAAAACAAAGATTCTCATAAACATTCTGTAACCAAAAAAATCTAAAATATATATAAACACAGTTATTTTTCACAGACATGTTTACAAATTCAAATTTGCACAAAATTACATATTAAAACCAAAAAAAAAACGATTTTAGTTATTTTTCTACAATTTAAAAATAATATTCGAGTATATATGAAACTTTTAGAGTAGTTATATTATTATATTTTATACACACAATGACATTTTCAAATGTAATTTTTTGGCAAAAATGAATTTAATCTACTGTAGTATAATTACCTCTAGTAGTATACTACATTGATTTAATCACAATATTATAATAAAATATATTTCGTAATATTATAGGATGAGAGACCCTTCTTCTTCGTTTTTCGTATACAATGATTCTATATCATTGAATACAAATTTAACACCATCCATTACAGTGACCCACTTATAACCAACTGTATTTCGATTTACCCCTTTTAGATTCTGAGTGGAACGATGAATGTATTGATTTTACAATGATGTGTGTTTTTAGATTCTGAGTGGAACGATGAATGTATTGATTTTACAATGATGTGTGTTTTTTTTTTATTTTTTTTTTTATTTTTTTTTTATTTTTTTTTGTGTCTGTCATCACCTTTTAGGACAGTAAAACTGCTTCGATTTTCTTCAACAGTAACTTTTATGATTGGAAAGTGAATCTAGTTGGTACTTTAGGGGGTCAAAAGTAAAAATTTCCCAGTAGTTTTCAAAAGCGACGTGAAAAACAAAAGAAAAATTAAGGAAAAACGGGAATTTTTACGCAAAATCGATTTTTAACAAAATCGATTTTGGTTTTTGGTGTAACTCTAAAACAAATGACCGTAGATATAAGAAATTTTCACAGGTTGTTTATATTTGCATTTTCTATACACGGTAAAATTTTGAAAATATTTTGATTTATATGGTGAGCTCTTTACGGACATTTTCATTTCC
>NC_042494.1:112966417-112977809 GCF_005508785.2 Acyrthosiphon pisum | reverse complement strand
TTCCACATAAGTAATTAATTCAATTATCAAAAAATTTAAAAAATACATTTACACAGTTTATTTTTATAGTCATTTTAAGTACAAATTTGGACGAAATTACATATTAAAAACCTAGGATAACTATTTTAGTTATTTTGTTGTGATTGTATAATATTATTCGTGGGTACTTGAAACTTCTAAAGTATACTATTATATATCTATGATTTTACCACGGTTTTTTGTTGATGTATAACGCGTTATAACTTATAAGTACCTAATAGATATTATGATATGATTAATTTGGAATTTATTATATGTACCTATTATAGGTCAATTTTTTTTTAATACCATAGATAAGTATATATTATATGTCTAATACATAGACTGATATACCGTCTCCGCTCAGAATCGTTTTTCTTATACAGTGATATTATATCATTGAATTCAAATTTAATACTGTCCATTATACAGTGACCCACTTCTAACCTACTGTACAGCAGAGCGACATCCACTTACCCACCTTTTTTTATTTTTACTTTTGTGTATAAAAACATAGAGTCGTGTAAACAACAATTTTGGGAGATCAACATTGAGTACTTTATAGTACTTTTTAAATAACCGGGAAAAATAAATAAAAATACAAAAATTTATTAAAATTATAATGTATTTAATATTTATTAAAATAATGGTTTGGTAATATTTTGCTTACCAAAAAGTTAGATCGTCTTTGCATAGACAATCGTTTTATTTTTTTTTTTTTTTAGTTATTTTCTTTCATTTCAATAAAAAATAAAAATGTATGTCCTGTTAAAAAACTTAAAAATCTAGTACAAGGCCCCTAAAAGTTGTTAAAACATGAATTTAAAAAAATAATTCAGCATGAATTCAAAATCTTTTTTGTGAGCGTTGAATATAGATGAATTTATTTTATAGTGAAAATATACAGAGTGAATTCCTCAATGACAAAGAATACTCGACGCCTTACTATATAGCAGATCGGTTACCTGCTTTTTCTATTTTTAGTCTAAAATTATATTGTAAACTGTTACGAATCGTATTTTTACTAAGCACTTTTTATGTTTTCTAATATTTCATAAATCGTATTAATTGCTTTATTGTGGTAATATTGTGTTTAAATGTATGCTTCATCCACCATTTGACGATACGTTATTATTTATTACGAGTATTCATTCGTTCAGAAACGGGAGAAAAGGTTCAAACGAAATGCAGAAAACAATAATATTTGATTGATTGTATTATACTTGTATTTGTAATTTTCAATCACATCAACTGTTTATTTTTAATATTATACATGTTTAATATCTGTTAACATACACACACACAAGCGCATATACAATATAATATTATGTTGACATACTAAAAATGGTATTCACTATTTTGTGATGATGTAATGGAATTTCTATTGCTCTCCTAAATTATAATAGGTTATCCTATACGTCTGTATATAGGTGTGTATACTGTATAAGAGAGATAAACAAAATAAATATTACATTAAATTGCACTCTATCGCCCAACGTGATTCTCCGCAATTTCTGTATATTCTCATATTCCCGAATCCTGTTTTATTGTATATTATGGAGCCAAGGAGGTGTTGCATAAACTTATTTATTTCAGCATAATTCAATAACATATATAGAACTGATAAGTTTTATACCAACTGAGCAAATCGCGTATCTGACAAAGATAAACTATAGATATATAAACTAATCCACCAACAAAAATTGTTTAAATTCAAATGTATACTATTTTATCATTGTAGATTTTCTCAAATATAATTTATTTCTTTGAATACAGCATGTCAATTAAATATTTTAGTATAAGTTTTACATGGAAAAATAGAATTAATAAAACAAAAACTCCTAAATCTATGAATACATATCGCTATAATTTATAAATTATAATTAAAATAAATAAATATAAATATAAGGTAAATATAAACAAATTACATTATATTCATATAAATAATATGATATGGAATACTTACATATTAATAAATTCATAATATTATTTTAACAATTTGGTATGGATAATAGAAATGTACCAGGAATTAATTGGTGGCCGTCGAATCGATAACAGTGATAGATTACCTATACAGATGTGGTAAAACTATTAATAAAAAATAATAAAAATATACAATATAATATTATTATGTACCTATCGTGATGAATTGCAATTTGTATCGGTTTACAGAGCACCTGGTAAGTTTGACCACTTAAACGAACTCATATCAAAAACAATCGACGGACGTTTTCCATTGTGCACGCACAGAGAGATCGTTATCGCTATTATTATATAGCTATTATTATTATCACGTTCGTCCGTATCCGTCGACGAATCCGGACCACTTTGAGCGGATTGCGGTTGGGCTGCTCGCATGAACAATATTTTAAGCATTGACAATAATAATGTACCATTGCACCCTATCATCGTATATTATAATATTATCTGTTCAACAAACTCGAATAGCCAATTTGTTTACCCTCTGTCTCGACGTTAATGCAAATTGAAATACTGTTATGATTCAATTTAACGTTTTATTTTCCGTTACCAAATAGTATACAATAGGAACGCACGTACACTACAGTCAAGTATGGTTGTGTTCACTTAATAGTTAATACCATTATATTATGTACCTACTTAACGTTAAGCCGGCTCTTTTATCACGATTCGTATTTTATTTTTCTGTATGTCTCGATTGGTTTTTTCTTCTATCTATCGTATTTTCTCTTACGCATCCGAAATTGGTAAGTACTCGCTATTACAATCGTCGTATCTCGTAACATTGACAACTAATCCTTAAACAATGTGTTCCATTTGGCTTTACGGTGTTATTAGAGGGACGCAAAACACGAAGTCATCAATTTCGATTACAAGCGAAAATGGTTAGGTACCGTTGAATACTACTATCTATTTTCTTCTTGTGGAATCTGAAAATAATTGTTTTTTATGTTATTAAATGTTTTTAAATAATATAACTTATATAGTAACCTGTAAAAGTATCACTATTCTTTGACTTACAGTTTTTTTTTTTAAATATAAAATGTTATCAAACATGACATTTATTCAGTTTTAAAATAACTGGCAAAAAATATTTATTAAATTCGTCAAAATGTACATGCTTACCTATACATTTAATATCTATTTTTATATTAAATCAAACTGCAGTAAATAATGGTGCGATTTGTTTTAACTTAAACTATAATTTGAGCTGTGATTTAATAAATTCAATATTAAAAAAGTGGGTGACGCACTACAATACAGATTACAAGTGTGAAGTGGGTCACTGTAATGAATTACGTGACATTTGAATTCAATGATTTAATACCTAATATATAATTTCAAGTATTTACGGTTATTCTTTTTTGAATTACAACAAAAAAAGAAAATTGCTCTATGAGAATCGAGGGAATATACAATGTTGTAAAAATTTGAACTTCAAAGGCTCATAAATATTTAATTTGACTTTCTGGTAGACATTTTTTTTTTTTTTTGAAAAAGGTAGATAAACTTATGAGGAACCTTTGTTAAATTTTCAAAATTTTAACTTTAGACGCTCATAAAAATTATTGTGGATATACGCTGAACTTTTTTTTTATTTCCATTAACAGCTACTTACGAGGAACATTGTATTGTATTTTCAAGTTTTTTGACCGAGTAAAAGTGTTTACTTATAATAATCGAACAATTTATATGCTTATAAATAGCTTAATATGAGTCAAAATATTTTGAAAAAATTATTGCGTACAGAAAATACAAACCTAAACATTCAGTGAAAATTACTTATATGTACAATAATTTTTTTAGAATTACCTTAAAAACCAAAATCGATTTTGTTGAAAACCTTCGTCGACATTTTGACCTCCCGAATGCACCAACTAGATTCACTTTCCCACCAGAAAATATACGGAAGTTGAAAATAGAAACATTATTTCAATTACTTATCATGTACACATGCACAAAAAAAACACACATCTTGAAAAAATTAATACATTCATCGCTCTCTTCAGAATCTAAAATAATCTTATTTTACATTAACAATCAAAAGATAAAAATGTATTTTGAATACTGGTCGCTGAACATTTTATCGATTTTCAGTTAGTAATTATAAGTAATTACACTTTGATAGCTACAAAAAAACTAACTGTTTATGATATATAAGTACATATTACGTAACTATATTATATAGTCAGGTATAATAGAAGTATTATTCAAAATAAGTCTAAAATGTTATTTTTTATAATGTTCTTTGTGTTTATTTTTGGTGAAAAAGAATTTCTTATCTCAATATAACGTATATGAGAATATTAAAATAATTTAATATAGACTTAATTATCCTTCAACTTTCCTCCACTTATTCTGACGTTTTGAAAATACTTATTTTAATAATTTCAGATAACATTTATATATTATTTTATTTTATTTTATGTATTGACTCATTAGAATTAATTTATGTTATTAAGTATTAGATATTGTTTAATATTTTATTACTATTATTTTGAATTAAAGGAAATTATATCGTTTTCCATAGTTATATTTTACATTCTTAAATGGCTAAATGTATTTGATCCATTTGATTTACGATTTATTGTACGTTAATAATTTAAGCGAAAGTACCTACTCTTAGTTACAACTGTTAGAAAAAAAAACTTGTTATTGTGATTTAAAGTATAAAAGTCAGAAGTCTAAAGTGATAAAAAATACACGTGTAACTATAAATAAATAAACGGCTCAATTTAAATTAACTTAACTAATAAACCATTAAGTTATACTCACTAGCCTTTTCAGAAAATAAGTCTTTCTTAAAAAAAAAGTATAAGATACCTACTGGCATTTTTTAATAAAAAAAAACTAAAAAACTGTTTTTATTATATTCAAGGAAAAACACTTTAATATTATACTATATTGAGCTCTTATTAAAATTTAAAATTCACACGTACTCACTATGTGTACTTGATAATAAATAAATACATGGACATTTTTTTTTTAACCAACAAAAATATGTTCGATTATTATTCATGAGTTACTGCGTATGGCGTATTCTAGACATTCGTATATTATTATTTTAAATTACAATCACTATACGCACCACGCGACTACATATTATATTCTTCTCAAACACATAGCTTCATTCTCATTCTTTTGCTGTGTATGTACTTATACAAAATATTGGAATTGGCAAAATAAAAGCACCGGGACTATGTTTAATAATAAAAAAGAACGTACACGTCACTTGTTATATCTGGTTATACCTAACATAACTGCACCAAACACAACATAACCCAACATCCTAAAATCCGTCTATTTTTCACATAAAAACACAATATTTAAAACGATATTTAAACAAATATATACTATACAAATTACTTTCAGTAAATAATGAATTTAAAAAAAAATACAAGATTAAAGAAATACAGTTAAGTATAAAACATTGTTGGTGGTAGTAATGTCAATGACTTTATTGCAACACTAATAACAGTGATAACTGATAAAATTATAACATATGGTAATCATATGTTGGCTGCAGCTAACATTTTTTTTTTTTATCAAACAATTGTTATTTATGATACCAAAATCAATAAGATATTGTATTTATATATTCATTTATTTGTATTTCATAAATTTAATAATAATAATAAAAAACTAAAAAATCTTTTCCGTATTACCGTCCCTTATATGTATTCCTCTTAATTAGAGGCACGCTAAATTTTCTGAAAAATTAGTTGAGACCCCCCTCCCAGTCCCTTTCCAATTTGAGCATTACTTATTCAGTACCAAATAGATTAGTACATAATTTTTAATCTACCGTCTCTAATAATGTTAAGCCCGCTGGGTTAATTTAAATCCGTTAATGACTTGAATTCATGTTTATAACCCTGCAGCTGTTTTTTTGTACGAAGTTATTATTTTTATTATTTTCATTACTTTTATACACCAAGTGGAAAATTAATTGCGTAAAATAACGCAATTCATAACTTTTTAATAGACCACAATTATGTGAAAATAAATGGCTATTACAAATTCGTTTTATTATTATTATTTAACGTTCCTTGTGTTTAAACATCGGAAAATATATAGTTTATTAATTTTTTCAAATCACATCCAATGATCATGTCTGTTTATCAAAGCAGCCAAGTTTTCATCTATAGAGAAAACTATTGCGTTTCAACTGAAAAATAAATCCAATGAAAAAGTAATTATATATATATATATATATATATACAAGACACCGTTAAAACAATGCATTATTTGTTAAAAATATAATATTCTATGTAAAAGAACAAATATAGATAGTATGATCGCCTATGCATATATTAGGTACTTTATAAAACATCGAATCAAATATGTCTAGACTTGACACTTGTGTGTAACATTTATCTTTAAATAAAATAAATGACATGTGTATTTTGTGACATATTGATTTAATTTCTCAATCCTGATAGTGTATTGTAGGTACCTACATCATCACAGCTGACAATTTAATATTATGAAAGTACCATTTTATTATTTGACAAGATAATTTGTTATTAATTAATTTTAAAATTACAATACAATTTACATTAAAATGTCTAGTAATACAAATTAATGTTCATCGATAATTATTAATTTACACGTGAATAAATTAACATGGACGTAAAAAACATAAAAATCGTAAAATGTACACGTAATTGATAATTATTGGTGTTTAATCTATTGAATAAAAAACTTTAGGAATCAATTATATTACAAAGTAGGTACCTATGTATTTGTTACGAGATTATTTTTTTTTAAAGTTTGGCGGAGCATAAAATAATTTAGCCATTATTATACGTTCTTTCCTTAAAAGCTTTTTTAGTTTTATTTAATTCGTTTTTATATTTCTGGTATCAGGTTATAATATTATATTCATCTTTTATGATATAAAAAACAAAATATATATTTCACTTTATTATTTTTAAAAGGTCATAATTGTTCACCATCTGAGCAAAATTATATTTGTAATAGTATAGTAGGTATTTAAGATGGGTCAGGTTGATTAAGGCCAATGGTCGTGTTACATATCTGCTGAAGTTATTTGGAGACGGTTCGGAGCAATTTCATTTAAATAATGGGTTGCGAATGATTTTTTAACCTGGAGTTTTAAACAGTACACCAGAGTTTGGTTTTATTTGGCAACTGACTTATACATAATTTATTTGAAACTTGGTATTTTTAGTAGAAATAGCACACATATCTTAAATGCGCCCCGGGGAAAACACCTGTAACTTTTATGTTTATTTCTGAAGAACACTTACAATTTTTTATTTGAAAAAGTTCCCTTTCTAATGTACAAAACTCACTCCTTATAATATAATATTTAACTTTTAATAGCACATAAATTATTATATTTGTGATATTTTTTTAATCATTTTTATTTTGATCAAGTAACCAATACATTCAAAATTAACGGACATAAGTATTTTTTTGACATTCATCTTTTAAATCATTGGTATACATTTAAAAATATTGGAACATTTGCGAAATTTAAGTTTAAAAAGTCGGACAAGTACAGAAATGGTGAGTAAGTTTTCTTGTCTCGCTTCGTTTACCTCAGCTGCAGGGTATATTATTGTAAACAAGGAGTAATATTATATTTAAAAGCAAAGACAAATCGTAACATCAAAAAGCAACTCTTGTTGGATCTTGGCAAATCCAAGCATACTGATATTATTTCAAAACCATTTAAAATTGTATTAAATAAATCATAATATGAATAATAATATAAAATAATATTTATATGAAGGTTTATACAATATTATAAATAGTTTTCTTATAATTGCAGAAATAATTCTTGAAAATCGAATTCCTCTCTTGGCTGTTTCATATTGTACAGCTTTTAGATTTTGTTTGCATAAATATCTCCGCATACCTTCCACAAGTAAATATATGGGCAAACATGAACCATAATCCGCACGTTACCAAAAACAGTAGCTTTGCCAAACAAATTCGTAGCCAAACGAGGTTTGAATTTAGTAGTAGATGCTACGAAATTATAAGATTATATTATCAAATTCATTACAATTTTGAAATAAAACTAATAAAAAAATAATTGCTAATTACTTCGTTCATAGTTAAACTTGCATTCATTAGTCATAACAATATGATGTATGCTAATTTTGCTTGATATGTACCAATACTCACATTCACATAGGTATAATTTTTCATTGACATGTCTTAACAAAAAAAAACCATAAAATACCTAAATTATTTAAATAGAAATATTATAGAAATAGGAATATCGTATTAATTGCATACCGTAAAAACAGGTCCACGACATTGGTGGTGCTAGATTGCCTACCTAATACGCCGTGTGAACATCATTTCGTGTTAATTCTATGTTTTTATGTCTTTTGAGTTCATCGAAAAGTTTTTAATTTAAAGAATACCTCTTTAGATAACTATTATAATGAGTATCATGATACTTTATGCTTTTTATACATTACTAATGAACAATAAATTATTAAAAAAAATATAATATATAAGGATACTGGATAATACAGTAATTACGTCAATTTAAAATAAATTTTAGATTCTCGTAATATGCAACACGTGTCATAAATATTTAATATTTATCATTGAAAATTTCTTTATAACTAGGCGTCTATTAAATATTGATTTTCCAGCTTTGGTTTAACTCCTTTGACGTCTTATACACTCAACATAATGAACCTGCTATTATAATTAATTACACATGGTGATTCATTTAACGTAAGACACTTATTATTTCAAAAACTATTAAAGATTAAAATATTTTTTATATAATTTGAAGTTGTTTTAAACAAAATATATTTTTGACATTTTTAATCATTATAATTTTTTTATTTAAATTTTTTTATTCCAACGCCGTATATTCTTTGGAATACTTCGATATATAAAATCAAATTTTGGACGAGTAGTTCATAAGATATAAATGTTTAAGATTTAGATGGTTGAAGTGGAGTGGTGGTATAAGGCTGACCTTTAAAATTTTGGTCCACTACTATACACTCACCTAAACTTTAATACTTATTAGTTATTACTAATAAACTACTTGTCCAAAATGTAATTTTAATATAGATCGAAATACTCCGAATTGATGCTTCGGAATATTTAATTTAAAATGTATAATATCATTTAAAAGAGTAATAACTTTAAACATAATTATAATGATAAAAAATAGAAGAAATATTTTTTTTTCCAAAATGTTATAATAATCTAAAAGAAATATTGTCGAAAACTTTAATGTTAACCGAAATAAAGAGTTTATTGCGTTAAATTGATCACCCCGTATATTATGTTAACCATAGCTAATCTTTATTCAAGTGACTGAAAATCGTATAGTTAAAGGCTAATAATAGGTATAGACAATTTCAAATCTCAATTCACATTTAATTTATTTATTGTCCTTGAAATAATAAATTGTTAGCTAAAATCAACAGACTATGCTTGGTAATATTATATAACATTAGTAAATTATAATCTTAATAAATAAATAAATAATTTGAACACTCAAGTAACCAGATAATTAAAACAAGAATAATGAAGTAGACTTACCCAAAGTCAAATAATTAGTTTTGTGTTGTTGTGTGCTGGTTTTTCAAAAATGTTGTTTTATGAAATATTCTGTAAATTAATAAATAATATATATGAAATATGAACATCATTATGACAATATTTTGATTATTTTTGTTAAACGAATATACTTATATTTTGATATGATCAATAATATTTTGATTGCCACCCCATAACTTTACGGCTTAGGTACATTGTACCTAACTTTTATATAAACTATAATGAATATTATCTCCATAACAATTCTTCATTAATAATGCTTAAAAATTATTTCTGATGATTTGAAAAATGATTGAAAACAAAATACATCGTAATATAAGACGTACTTTCTTATTTTAGGATAAATTTAGCAGAACCTCATAAAGTTTCTTTAGTGGCATCCGAGGTCAAATATAAACTTTGACTAACATCGGGAATCCGTTATCCTTAAATAAATTCTTTGAAAAAGTTTTTGTAAAAGCGAGAACCTATATTAACAAAACTTAGTACCTACAACTTGTAAATGAGAAACTCTTTGAGACTTATTTTGATACGGTATTGGCAAAAAATGACAAGTTTTATACGAGCACTTTTATTAAGAAGAAATATTATTTTGTTTGAACAAATTGAAATTATGAATTATTGTATGAGAGAATATCTACCATGTAAAAGGGATATTATTAAAAAAGGGTAAGTGGAAGTCACTCTGCTGTACAGAAGGTTACAAGTGGGTGACTGTTATGTATGTTGTTAAATTTGAATTCAATGATATAATATCATTGTATATAAAAAATAATTCTATTAGATGATTTTTTAGCCCAGGATATTTTATATTATATTTATATTGTTATTATTAATGTGGTAGCCGGGTAAGTTGTATTATTATCATTTGTTTATTATCATATTTATATATAACAATATACTTTAGAAGTTTGAAGTACCCACGAATCATCAGTTTCTGGTCGTCTAAATTAATGGACACTAGTGTAAGTAAGCAGTAACCAATATTAATGTATTGCTCATTTCACTTTGGTCGTACCCGAACGACTTTTGAATTAAATATTTTTAAAAATAAAAATAAAACCATGCTGTTCAGGGTAAGGAACATGAGTATTAAAATATTTAAATAAATACAGTATTAGTATTTACTGATTATAATTTATAAGGTAACGAGGAACTCAAAGGCGAAATTTTAAGATTCTTGGTAAGGTGGTGTCGGTAAATATAATATTAAAATCAGGGAGTCAAAACGGATTTGAACCCGGGTCGTAAAACTTGGGTTACCCGCAAAAAATTTTACTCGGGTTTTAACACGAAACCCAAAACCCGCTAAAAATTGTACCCTGTTTTTAACACGAAACCCGGAACCCGGAAAAAATTGTACCCGGTTTTTAACACGAAACCCGAAACCCGGAAAAAATTGTACCCGGTTTTTAACACGAAACACACAACCCGCAAAAAGTTGTACCCTGTTTTAACACGAAACACAAAACCCGTAAAAAATGTTACCCGTATTGCAAGGTGCAACATGAAACATGAAATCCTCAAAATTAACTTAACTGTATACACTAATAATAACTAATATAATATTAAATTATAATTATCTTTACCCAGTCATTCTTCTCTACTTTCAGGACATATAGGGGTAATTAGTTAATTTGGAAAGACTTATTGAATTTAATATTTATTATTGTATACTTAATCGACTATAAATTTTAATATGACAGACAAGTGACAACAGTACCTATTCGAATTCGGGATTCGGGTATTTTAAATTATAATTAGTATAGTGTTGATTGTTGACCAAATGCTATTTGGCATTTTTATATTCTACATTTGTATATTA
>NC_042494.1:112955589-112966346 GCF_005508785.2 Acyrthosiphon pisum | reverse complement strand
CGCTGGAGTGGTAAGTTTTATTATTTTTATATAGATAGAGATAAGTAGAAAAAAATTAACAATAAATTATTGTCAATGAATAATATATATGCAAATGGAAAAATGCAAATTCAAACAAATTAATAAATAATAATAACAATAATAAATAAACAAACAAACCGGTTTCATTCGTCTCCAAAATCAAGTTAGATTCTTATATATATAGATTAAGACAGACGATGACGGTACGCGTCTATTATTGGATATTATTGTTGTATTATTTTTGATTTGTAGCTAGGTGGTGTAAAATGTGAATGTGTAATCCAGGGCTGTATGTGGATAATATTTCTAAACTTAAATTACTGCAATTATTGTACTTATGTTTTATACATTAATAATTATTGTAAATAGATGATTCCGACTTTTTTTTAAATCATAAATATTTCATTAGTGAGGGGAGGCCTTAAAAAATACGGTCTTTGGCGTATAGACTTTTTTCGGTTCAATAATAAGGTAGCGCCGGTTATTAGCTAGGCTGCCACTGAGGATGAAGTCTAGTAACGCCTACTCAAAATTCAAAACCCACAAAAGTGTAACACGGTTTTAAACCCGAAACCCGCAAAAATTTGTACCCGGTTTTTAAAACGAAACCCGAAACCCGCAAAAAATTGTACCCGGTTTTGAACACGAAACCTGAAACCCGAAATATTTTAACCCGTTTTGACTCCCTGATTAAAATACCTTAAAACGTACCTTTATGAACCCATATTAAATATAAATAGAAGGGTGCCCTTATAATAATTAGTGAAAAATATGAAACCCTGAAGTCTGGTATAAATTATGAATGACATATGGGTAGTTTCGGGGAAAATGGCCTTTAATTATACCGTTTATCACCTAACTTCGTCGTATCCCGTGATTGTTGTTATTGTAACCCTTACTACAACAAAATTCAAAACTATGTTATTGAGGAGACTATTTCTATTCATTGTAATAAATACAATAGTACATACGCAAGCAGAGCACTGAACAAAAGTTCTTATGAAATTCTATTGGTCTACAACGATCATATGACCACCCCCGGTAAAATGAGTATTTTCTATAAATTATTAAATAGATCGGAAATTCGTCCGTTATTTATCACAGTAATCGGAACTAAAAGCACGGTGCCATAATGTACTTCTCGAGACTCTAGCAATGATATTATTTCAAAGTAACACTTCTAAGTGTAGTACTATTTTTAATCCAACATCTCGGAATATAATATAATATCATGACTTAAAAGTTAAAACCGAAAATGAAAATATATATAATATTATAATAACTGTCAGAAATGTCTGATAAATTCTTTAAAAACCATTAATTAACCATAATAAATTTATCTTTCACAACTTACATTTGGTATATTTTGTTTTTATCATACAGCAATAGGAATTTCATTTTTAAAATAACTATATTGTAAATTAAATATATTATCATTAATGTAAATATAACTATATTTTTTTAGATTCTGAGCGGAGCGAAAGAATGTGTGTTTTTTTTCTGTCTGTCAGCAATATTTTGGCTCGTAAAAATGATTCAATTTTTGAGATCAGCATCTTTTTTGATATAAAAGTGAATCTAGTTGGTACTTTCCGGAGGTCAAAATTTAAATTCCCAAGTAGTTTTAGAAAGCGTCAAGAAATACAAAGAATAGTGGTACTTTTAACGCAAACCCAATTTTTTTAAAAAACCGATTTTATTTTTTTGGTGTTGCTCAAAAATTACAAACCCTTTGAAATTTCCACCAAATATTTATATTAGTATTTTCCATAAATGGTACAATTTTTGAAATATTTTGACTTTTTTTAGGTTAGTTATAAAAGCCTAAAGTAGTAACCTTAAGACATTTTTCGAATTTTGTAAATTTTTTTCCATTATTCTTGATAAAAACTTGTTCACTTAGTAATAATACTTGACAATTTAATGCTAGGTTCTTTATAATTAATCAATTTGTTTTATGGAAGTTTCAAAATATTAAAGATACATACGGTATCAATTATTTTTGTATGCATTCGAAAATTTTTAGTTAGAAATTCATAAAAGTTTTTCCTTTTATAGCTAACATTAGACATTTTGATAGAAGATTCCTACCCTAAACAAAAACACCTGGTCGGAAAGTAATATTAATTTTTTATGAGCGTTTGAATCTAAAATGTTTACGATATTTATTGGGTTTTCATCGATAAATTAACGAGTTTTCATCTATCAATTGTTGATATTTATTTGTAACTCAAAAACAAATAATCCTAGATACTTGAAATTTTCACCAAATATTAAAATGACAATTTTTCATACACGGTAAAATGTTCGGTAAACTTTCTTTTCATAGCTAACATTGGAATGTTGATAGAAGATTCCCAACAAGTGTTACTACATCTATCAAAAAGAAAAATTCACCGGAAATGTACGCTATTTATAATAGCCATGAGATATTTTCGATTTTTGTTAGTTTTTTTTAACTATCAAATTTAAAACACAACGTCTCCGTTCAGAATCGTTTTTCAATTTATAATTGAATTTAAATATAACAAATCCATTACAACGACATGCTTGAAAACTAATGTACAGCAGAGTGGTACCCACCTGACCATATTTGTTTGTATATTAAATTAATGAAATTATTCGTATACTTATTTTATATTTACGATACTGTGTTCAAAACATTAATATAACGATACCACTCCTGACTTTGAATAAATCTTATGTGTTTAATACAGTTTGCTAATTTAATACAAAGCTAATAAGAAACCAAACACTTACAATCAAAATGTATCAATTCATTAAATATAATATTTTCAATATATTAAAAATGATATTATATTGTTGTTGTATTTTATACTTTTGTTTGAACAAATCGAATTCGATTTCATTTTGATTTTCTGGCTAATGCAATACTAGTTATTGATCCATTATCTGTAAACAAATATGAAAAAAAAAACCAGAAATACTATTCATTTGTGAGCGAACTACTACAAATTTAGATGACACATCACTGGAGTTGACACTGGGGTTCATAGTATTCTAATTAAAATATTAAATCTGAAAAAAAAATTTCAAAGACTTTACAAAGACTGCTCTGAGTGGATGTTTTTTAATTAACCACAGTAACAAAATATAACTCATCCTATTACACTAATAAGATTTCACTCGTTTAGTTTTGCTTAGGACACTTTCTAGAAATGCATATTTAGTCGGATCTTCAACATGCTGAACGTGGTGGTTTTAGTACGTGATCCGGGAGCACTTTTGTCAGCAGATTCGAATACATTGTCACACGCACCAGCGTAATCCTTCAAAGATATATGCAGTTATAAAAAAACCCTCAACAGTTATGCGTTTGACAACCTCAAGTGTTGAACGTTCTTTTTTATTCTCCACCAGTAAGATAAATTAATTTGGTTGCGCGGAATCGCCGTTGTTACTCGATATTTTCATTAACGTGTATAGCGTGGTTTACTCACGACAAGGAGAAATCGAACGTAATTTTCAAGCTTTTTTCATAAGCTAAACGTTCGACCTAAGCTGTAATTTCAGGTTTAGCAGGTGTTAATATTTAAACCTAAAAATATCCTATGGTCACTGACCACTGTATACTAAAATGATAATATTATTATGTTTTCTTGCATCGTTGCATTGTTTCGTGGGTTTGATGATGAAAATAAATTTGTTAGTTAGGTGAAATTCCATAATATCATGTACCTTCGTCTTTTTTTGATAGTGAAATAATTAGCGGAGTATGAAAAATACCAAATCAAGACGTATATTGGTACATACATACATACATTTTGAGCGTTTGAAATTCAAATTTTTACAACATTAGATATTCACTCGATTTTTTAGGGGCCGGAGTGGCGCAGTGGTCACACAGTTGACTTACGACTCACACAGTCATCGGTTCGATTCATAGCAAAGTGCAAAAAAATGTGTGTGATTCTACGCAGTCACCATTTTCCCGTGCTGTCGTCCGATTGCGTCATCCGGTTTCCAACTAGGTCCCACTCCACTGGGAGTGAAGACCGCACATGTCTCCTCTTGGAGAAGGGGGGTAGTATCATGCATATAGTGATATATACATAGATAAATAGATCACATGATCTCCCTACTACCCACTTGTGATAAGCATTGTCAAAGACCATGAGGTCGTTACAATAAACAAATATAGAAAAAAAAAAAACTCGATTTTTCATGTAGCGATTTTATTATTTTGTTATAATTCAAAAACGAATAACTGTAGATACATGAAGATTTCACTGAATGTTTATTTTAACAATTCATAAACTTGATAAAATTTAAAAATATTTTGACTTGTTTTGAGCTGTTTACAGACAATTTCATATTTCACAAAAAGTTTTATCTGTTGGGCAAAAAATTTTAAAAATGTAATACAAGGCTCCTGATATATTGTTAAAATAGCAGTTGAAAAATATTAAAAATACATAGGCACAATTTTTTTTTATAAGCATTTAAAGATCAAATTTTGACAACATTTATCAAATTTAAAATTGAATAATTATTTTGTAGTTAAAAATGTATAAAATGTTCAACTTTTATAACTTCAATATTTTATAAGGATTGAAAATTTAAAACAAGATTCTTCGTAAGTAGTTAGTTTTGTTACTAAAAAATCTAAAAAAACATGGTTTATTTTTAAAGTCATTTTAAATTCAAATTTGGATGAAATTACATATTAAAAAATCTAGAATAACTATTTTAGTTATTTTGTTGTGATTGTATAATATTATTCGTGGGTACTTGAAACTTCTAAAGTATACTTTTATATATCTATGATAGTATCACGGTTTGTTGTTGATGTATAACGCGTTATAAGTACTTAATGGGCATTGTGATATGATTAATTTTGAATTTATTATCGGTCAATTTTTTTTTAAAACCATAGATAAGTATATAATATATATGCCTTATACCTTGACTGACATACCGTCTCCGCTCAGAATCGTTTTTCTTATACAATGATATTATATCATTGAAATATTGAATTCAAATGCAATACCATCCATTATACAGTAACCCACTTGTAACATACTGTACAGCAGAGCGACATCCACTTACCCACCTTTTTTTACTTAGTTTTACAAGATTGTATCAGAATATACTATTTTTGTGTTTTAAAATATTATATTATATTATTATGAAACCTGATCATAAAAAATAAGTTTATTATAAAGAAAACATAAATTGTGAGGATGAAGGCTATGTAAGCATGTGAATAATTAACTAAGTTTGTGTTATTTTAACTTTGTTAACATATGATTCAGAAGAAGAGATTCAATCACTTGCCATAAAACTATCAACAAGTTTTAAAATTAATAAAATATTATGTTTTCCTGTTTATTCTCTAAAATGTACAAATAAAATAGAATCTGGTTTTGAGTTTAATCTTAAAATTATTGAAGTTATCTACGTTAAGGTAAATATTACTCGGTTAACCAAGACAGACATTCGTCACTCAATAAATATTAAACTTCTACAAATTTTAACATTACATCCAATAAAATAAAATTATTGTTTTATAACTAAAACAGCACAATATTAAGTAAAACCAAGCTAAGTAAAAATTGTACGTACTTTTTAACAAAAAAATTGCATCGCAAGAATTTAATTTATATGATGGATTTACAAATGGAACGATGATAATATGATAAATATGATATAAACTGTATCTATATAATGTGTCTTGCCTAACTGACTGACTGATTGATCAATGTACAACATTATATAGGTTACACCATACAGATTATAATAGTAATAGACGATATTATAAATAATTAATAAAAATCGATATTTTTGTTGTTTATCAATGGTTGATTTCTTGGGCAGACGAGATAAACGAATGCAACAAAATATTGTCGCATTTATGGCCACAAATAAATAAATTATATCATAAAACAAATGTGAGGGTTTATTTATAAAAAGATTTTTTTGAAGGAATTACAACCATATATTCGCTTATTTCTGATGGTAATTGAATATACCTACGTAAGGAAAAAAAGTTACTTAGTACTATCAGCCGCAGGTGGATTTCCCATCTCAGATTTATTAACCTTAGAATTTGGTCCATAAAAAGAAAACTGATATAGATAATCAGAAAATAATATACCTTAAGGAAATCAATGAGATGTAAAAACATTTATTTGATACAATGCGGTGATAACATTAAAGCACCTTGGCCAAACGCAGTCAGTTAAAAAATAAAAACATTATTACAACGCATTTCAAATGTGATATGTTTTTATAGAGTTTTGAAAAATCGATACAAATCGATAAGCCCGTACTCAGCATCAGACGTAAAATTAAATAACAAGATCGTATAAAAGCAAAAAATAATAAATGTTATAACTTTTATATCATTATCTTTTTAGTGTATTCATAATAAATTCGATTACGGCTATATAGTCATTCTAAGCATAAGATAAACCATGCTTTTTAAAAATTAAATTTTGAATTTTTGTCATCCTTATTGAATTGTAATAATATGATTAATTTCAAACAAATTCTTTATTTTTATGTCAAAAAACTTTATAAACAATAATACTAATATAATATTATGTCTGCAATATTTATATATGTATGCATTTTTATTGCATAGGTATCTATTATTCATTGTATATATTAATCAACAATTAAATTCATATTTGACTGTGGACTATATTACAATGGCACTATAAATATTATAAAGTTATTTCATGTATATAATTTAACGCTAACAATATTTATGTTCGTTCAAAGACTTTTAAATACAAATTTTTACGGTTTCAAATCATAACATTATGCACAAATAAATATCTTTTTCTTATTGAATATAAGTATTATTGCATATATTTATATACCTGCCTAAATAATATAGATTCACATAAAAACTCATATTAAAATGAATGCCACGAAAACAAACATATACCTGGTCTAAAATATTTAGTAACGTATATTGGTCTAATGTAAATATGTACATCACGTACTGAATTTACATGAAATCTCGAGATAAGGACATCAAAATGTATTTAATGCTAACTACAATAATTCCCACTTTTATATGGAATGCTAATGATCCAAATCGTTAGTAGGTTTCTTACTTGAGCCAAAATCTTACAGTGAAAGCTTATAAAAAAAATCACCGTCAAATGGTTCAGCAAATATTTTGTTTACAGATGCCAAAAGCAAGCATTTGTGGTAATGACTGCATGCGAAGTTTTCAGACATTTGACTTTCGACCAGGTCAAGGAAAACAAAATTCGAGTAGCATCCTACGCACGACTGCACTTACGTACATACATATTTGCTGTACATTCGTCTCAAATATCTCAAAACTAAAAATTGTGTTAAGAGATACGAGTCTACGATGTTCTATATGTCATTATGTTACAGCAGAAAATTATAGAATAGACGGGATTGTTTCAATGTACACTTTTATCGAATTAAGTACATAGAAGATGAAATTAAATATGTACATCGTATACTCCTTAAGATAATGGTATTTAATAAATTTAGTTTTCTAATAGTTGTAAACTTTTGCTACTTTTTCAACTAAGAAAGACTCGGCACGTTATTCGTAAAAAAGTTTTGTCAATTTTCAGAAATAAGTCAGTGACTATAGACTACTACTCTCACGTCAAAAATAAGAAAACCCAAATTACATTTTGTAAAGGAATAATGTCCCGTAGTAGATGAATAAATGAACTAATATGACCATTACTACTCTATATATTATGTTAAAATTTATTTTTTTTTATATAACATTATACAATACACAATAACCTATCGTTTCTCGCGTTATTCTATTATTGCTTTCCACATATATTTTCATTTCACCAATTATGTCGAACATTTACCACTCTATTGTTAGAAGTTGCAAAATGCAAGTCCTTATTTCTATAATTCATAAATAAAAATAATAAGTAATATCACAACGTATATTATTATAAATGTATTAAATTTGTTTATTGCTTTTAAAACTTAATGGCATTTATTGTCAAAAAAAAATATTACAAATTTAATAAATTTAATATACTTGACCTCAGAATTTCCATAAATTTATACATACATTGATTTTATTTTTATAGTTTTTGAATTTTAACATGTTTTTTCAATCAATTACTAACATATTTTTATTGACTTCAGCAAAAGTACTTATAAATATATCGTATGAAAAAATATTTTATTGTTTATTACGAGAATATAATAAATTAAATAAAAAATGTTTTGATTTTTTTCATAGGTCACATAAAATAGTTATTATATTTCAACATAATTTAATGATGTTTTTGATTTAATAAAATGAAATTATGTGTGCAAGTGTGCAACACTTCAAAAGTTTTAAGCAGATCAAATTATTTGCTCGTTGGTTGGAGCCAGTATAATTACTAATTAGTATACCTCAATGAAGTTAAAATACGGCTTTGATAATGTTTTTTTCTATTATATTATCTTCTAATAGGTGTTTAAATAAACATTATTATTTGTACGTGCTAAATAGGTATTTAAATTCACGAGTCAGTTATTCATCACTGATAAATTATCAGTAACTCATCAAGAACTGAAGAACCTATAAAATAATAACTGGTTTTTAAGTAATTATCACAAGAACTTCAATAAGTATACTACCTATTGGTTAATTTACTAACGACACTTTTAAACTTCAATCAAATATTCTTAGAGGTTCGGTCAAAAATAATTTTGCTAGGTATATATATAATTTTAGTACAGGTAAATTAAATTTAATAACTATTTTATTTAATTTTAAATTAATTTAATTTAATTTTAAGTAAATTGTAATCGATTATATTTTATTAGAACTTTTTATATAATAATGTACCTACACGTACCCATATTGATTAAAGTAGGTACTTCTAATTATTGTATTTTTAATTTGTTCTTAATTTAAATAAATGAACAATTTTTACGATTTCGCTTTTATCATCGTTTGAAATATTTTTGTGAGCAAAATTTTATATTATATGCAATTACATATTATTCAAATCGACAATTAAAATTTACAAGTATCGTTAGAGTTGTCATTAAGTTTTGAAAACCACTAGGGCGTTATCGGTTAGTTTTGTTCAAAAAGTTCTCGTTAACATATCGTGGCACATCCTAACGGTATATACTTATTCAAGTTGTTCAAAATTTAACAGTGGGATAAACTTTATAAGCGCTATTGTAACCAAAATCCTGATTTATAAAACCAGGCCATTGAAAATGATACTAACAGCAACTGAGCCGTATACGGATATTTTATCATAAATGAAAAAGCATAACATTGTTCTTATTTTGCGTATAAATATAGACCTTTATGTTAAGCAAACTAAGGGAGTGGCCGGTATTATATTCATAAAAAATATTACACTCAATATTGATTATTGATACATTCGAAATATGATTCTGAGAAGATTCTTTTCAATCCACGTACAAACATTAAACACACGGGCTTTATTGATGTATTGTTGAATTTTGTGCAGAATAAGTATTAAAATCGGCTATGTGCGTAGAAATAATTTATTATCTTATCATGCATGGTCTTATGTCAACTTATCCTCCTTCTATCTTTATTATAATAATATACATAAACCCTGGACTAACGAATAACGATTTTCGATCTTTTTATATCCTATAGTACCTTCCACCTACACATTTTTAAAATGTTCACATACCACTCGGCAGATAGCACCGGACCTAGAAAACCTTTTTTTCTTATCAACAAAGGTGTACGACATTTATTATAATATGTAGATATTTACTATTTCTAATTTAGAAGCTTTAGTTAAAAACTAAGATAATTTTAAGAATATACGCATTTATTGCATAAAATGTAAAATCGAATATACTTTTTTTTCATTTAATTTTAATTTTTTGTTCCTTTTAGTGTTATTTTGAATTAAAAATAGGACGTCAATATCGGGCTCCGTATTGGTACCCTTCAGTCTCAAATAATGATTTTGGTATGTTTTTACTACCAATGTAATAATAGTTAATGTTAATATAAATGTAAATTATAATTTTTTTTTCTTAAAGAATTTTCTTTGTTTATCTTCCATGTACCTCTGGATGAGAACCACTGTCTTAGACTGTATAGTTTACGTAATCCACTAGATTGTTGGTGCTGATTTTTTGTATTTTGGTAAACTTAACTCGTTAATATCATTACTGTTGTTTTTGTTTTTATACTTACTATTTAAATAATAATATTCTGAATTAATTCTAGTAAGTTAATCTATAAAATGTATGTATGCTAAGTTTCTTCAGCAGATTATAATGGGTTTCATTAGTTTTAAAATTTTGTTTTAAAAAATAAAGTAATCCACACTTTTCAAAATCCAACAAATTATTTAAAACTAGGGTAAGTTAATCTAAAAGTGTAGTTTTAAAACTTCTAAAATTTTAAATGTATTCAAGAACAATTATAATTCATTATAATTGGGCCTCTCAAAAGTGCCTGTTGTTTTATTTAAATAGAATTATTATAAATTGTTATTTATTTATTTTTAGTATAGTATCATTATAATAAAATTATCAATAATACTTTTACCATAACGACCTTAGTTAAAAACAAAAGTGTAACTATACGAAAAATGTAGGTATTTTAATTTAATTTAATAATATGTAGTATCCTCAAAAAAACTACTTCGGAGAATTAAAAAAGGCTTTCTGTGCGTAACTTGAAGAGAGAGGGAGAAAATATAGAACTTTGGTGTTAATAAAGAAGTTAAATCTATCTCAAAGTTCTG
>NC_042494.1:112931779-112955476 GCF_005508785.2 Acyrthosiphon pisum | reverse complement strand
ACAGAACTTTGAGATTGATTTCATATCTTTATTAACACCAAAGTTCTATCTTTTCTCCCAATCTCTTCAACTTACGCAAAGAAAGCCTTTTTTACTTCTCCGAAGTAGTTTTTTTGAGGATTTCAATTATTTTTCCGAAGCACGTTTTACTGTGATATACTGAGGATTATATATATTATATTTATGGATTACATTTTTTCTAATCATTATTTTTATTTGTGAATAATAATTCTATAAAAATGTTATTATTACGTCATTGATTATATCAGAGTGCTGAACATTACGACCCTTGGCCGTAAAAGTTTGTAAAAATTATTTATTATGAATGAGTTTTGTTTAACTGTACAATATTGGGATTCCACAAAAATGTAAACAAGTCGACAATTCCGATTTATGGCTAATTTTATTAATTCATCATTATTGTAGTTCGTGCAGGTTCTACATTAACTTTTAATTTATAAATTATCACATAAATATTAACTATTTTCTTCGGGTTCAACAGCAACGACCCAACTCGAAACGTAACAGAGATATACTTAAATCAAAAAAAAGGGGGGGGGATAATTGTTGATATGTTATGCACGTAGTCACCCACAACCCATAGCTGTTTACAAAATACGGCTACGACGATCCCCGGCTAAGTAATGCTTGGCTAAACAAACTTTGAGGGGGGGTCAAAAGTACCCCGTTTACGAGGGGACTATTTATAGGGTCTCGAAACAGAATTTTTGGTGGTAAAACGGGGGACCCAAGTTGAAACGCGGCGGAGATAAACTTAAATCAAAAATATACAGAGTTGTATAAAATGAGAGGACGGACTGACGGACGGACTAGCTAGCTGTTGTTGTGGGTGAGGTTCGCGGTACGGTAGCGGCCGGCGCGTAGCGGTTGCTACGGCGCGGCGTTGGAAGGGGAAGTTTGGGCGGCCGCATCTCGACGGACGAAAGAAAAGACTAACAAAACTGCAGTTTTTAGCTCTGTCTCTCTCGCACTCTGCATTCAACCTACGCGTGCGAGTGAGAGGTCCGAGCGCCGAAACGAAACTTAATGTATAATAGTCTCGCTATCGTTGTCGGTGTGCTGTTTCTTATCGGTGTTACTTATGCACAGAAAGGAGTCTCTAGCGAGACTCTTCGATACTAGCTGAATGACCCGTCGCTGCAGGTTCGGGGTAAAAATTTGAATATTACCTAAGTAAATATTAAATACCCAAAATTAAAAATATATTAAATAATATTATAATACTGCCGGTTATCCATTTAGCCAGCATAGCTGTTATAAATACAATAAACATACTCTAATTTCATAACGTGATCATAATATTTATTACAGTTCAACATCTTCTTTTAAATAAAATATCTATATTATATAATATAAATTAAAGTGCTGTTTATTCTGGTTCCGAATGCAACGGTTTTTAATAAGTCGTTTAGTAGTGCCCACCTGGCATGGAATTTACCATTATACCTACTGTAACATTATGCATTAAAATATATTTGTCATACACTCATACTGATGACAACATTAATGTACACTAAAATATTGACAAATACAAAAACAACTGTTGTATTATTATTATATTAATCAACTGAATTGATGTGTGACAGCCATACAAATATGTATAAATAAATAACGATGTGATAATAAAATAACCAGACAATGGCATGCAAAAATTCTCTGTCGAATTTCAGTGTGTAAAATTTGCTTGATTTCTCGAATAGTGTAGATTTTCATTTGGGGACAGAAAAAACAGCGCTTTCGTTTATATAAATATTATTATATTTATAGTAGTTAGTACGCTATAGTAACTTCTAGAATTCAGTTCAAATAAATGTAATCAGTCGATAATACAATATGCAGCGTACCCAAATTATATTAATATTATACATTATACTGTTACACTTATATTAGGTATTTAGGTGTGTATTGTAGTGTCTTATTGCCATGGAAAGAATGATTGAAAAAAATTCAAAATTTTAATCAATCAATGTTAATTGGATCGAACAAATAATTATCTAACACTGTAAGATATTATGTACATAAAATATATACTATACAGTGTGTAGACACTTAAAAGTAAATATACCTAATTTTAATATGTAGAATGATATATTATTATAAAAATTATTAATGAAATATTATTCCATACCTGAAACATCTTAAAATGTCGACCTAAAACTGAATGGTTTACTAATATTAAAATCATTTGTAAATAAATTAATTTCCTGATCTTGTTATTCCGATATGTGTTCAATTTACGAACTTTAAGCCTTGCGTACGTGATTCAAAATAATTGTCCACAGTGTATAAGTAACATGCCATACGCGTATATGCAAATTTTTTTATAAATTAATAATAAAATTCACAAAATGGATACGTGTCCCAATGTATTATATATTATGTATTTCTTATTACATAGACTTTTATCGTATAAAATATATGCATGTAAAAATCACACTCGGAAACTACCTATTTTTTAGTGAACATCTTCCTGTGTATCGTTATATATGCTTCCGGTATACAGTTACTCGACCCTCCCAAATAATAACATACAAATATTGTTATTTAATCAACAAAAAAATAATCAGTCAAAATATCTACTACATATATTGCACATCATATATTTCGGATTTAACTACAACATTCTAATTATTTATTTAATTAAACTGTGCATTCAAAAATTATATTAAATTGTCTTTAGCGTCTAAAAACTTTATACTTATAATATAATAATATACTATGAAATATATATCATATAATTATAATGAATATTCAACATTTAAAAATATTATTAAATAAACTTATTGTTCAACTTTTGTAACAGATTGCCTAATACAAAGTTATGATAAAAAAAAAAAAGAATGACGACTAACTCTAATGTTTTTAACCAATTTTTATATTATTTTATCGCTTTAAAATGGTCAACAATTATAGAAAAAAATATTCGTTTATCAGTTTATAATTTCTAGTTGAACAATGAATGTTACTTATTATTATAAGGAAGAAAAGTAATGACTTTGAATGATGTTTTCTTAAACAAGATATAGTTTATAAGAAGCAGAGTTTATTTAATTTACATATTTTGTTTGTAATTGTTTTGGATAAAACTGTTTGAACATTTAAAATTACCTGAACAATTCAAGTTTTTTGTCCACCCGTGTGTAACTAAGTATTTAATCTAATATTTATTACTATTTTTAAATGTGAATATCTTAGAAGTATTACTTTAAATTAAAAACATAAATTTAACTTAAATGTGATTAAATAGTTATTATAGAAAACTTTTTTATATAGTTGAAGACTTGGAGTTCATAATTCTTATTTTAATGGAGCACATTTATATTGATATGACTGTTAAATATTTTTTTCTACGTTTTATTTAAACATTATATCTTTTGAAATGCCTTTTATTCCAATTGGTATTGTCTTTTTAATTTTATTTTTAAGTGTTATGGACTAAAAAAAAACTAATGTATGTTCATAAGCATTTTTGTATAAAAATAAAATAAAACTTAACGAACTGTATTATTTTTATATATATATTAAAAAAATATATTTTTTTTTTTTAACTCACTTTACTGGAATGGGTTCAGAAAACTAAATTCGATTTTTATGTACAATGATTTATTATGTTCAATAACTTATAAGGTAATATTTTTTTTTTTATTAGGATAACTGAATTTCTTACGAGGGATCGATTTATTATAAGAACTAACTCAAAATGTACGTAAATTTAAACACATGTATTTGATTTTATATTATTGTGCTATATGATGTAGCTGTTAGGTTTATATCATTTTCTTTTGTCAGTTTCAATTTTTAAGTATGCTTTTTTAATTGTTTAAAATATTAACTTTATCAATTATAGATTTTGTTCTAATGATACTTCAAATGTATGCCATTTCCCTAGAAATTATAAATTCAATTTGAAAAAAAATAACAAACTAATTTACAATAATTATATTTTGGTTATTCTGTGATAATCAGAAACATTATTAACAACTTCAGATGTAATTATGTAAATATAGAATATTGTTTTTAAAGATTTATTTATGTAAAGTTACTTTACATGTACAATCTAGACTTTTTGTTGTTAGTCAGTTACGTCGTTCATGTTTTCCTTTTTTTATTGAATTAAAAATATTCATTTTAAATACTTCAACAATATACAATATTATAATTTATTTAACACATATTTAATCAGTCTTTAATATAATATTATATCATTAGAGACAGCCCAGTGTCTGGAGCATACCAGAAAATGTCATGCTTTTAATTAAATCCTTGAAGGTATTATTTAATATATCGTATTTTTGGCCGATCTCTTGGGTCTGTGATAAAAAGCAGTTGTTTTGTTTATTTAAAAAATATTTTTTGTTGAATCTGTATTTCGAAATATTCTCTTGAATGTCACTCATATAATACTTTTTATAGATGGGAAGGAATACAATTGATATTCTACATATTTTAGTAATTAACTCATAGATATGTGCATTACCTTTGGCTACTACAAAGCTACATAGATTCATAACGATAGTAGGTATTCGAGATAATTCCTTTATTAATCTATTTTATTTGTCTCTATTAACTTTCTGAATTCTTACTTGTTTTCAAACATTCACAAGCTAATAAATTAGTTATAAATGAATCGAGACTTATTGGTTGTAAAATGTTATCCAATATATTAAATCACACATTGGGGGTAAGTACAATTCAATCATCGTTATTAACCATAATACATTATTAAGTGTCAACAACATAGTATAATATTGCATAATCCATACAAATATTTATTATGTTTTATAAATATTATACTGATATATCAGTACTTTTCTTATAGTTAGGTTAGGTTGATGGTAAATGTATTACATTCAATTATAGATAAAATTCCTATACAAATATTAATTAAACGGTAACAAAATGATATGAATATAAATGAAAAAACTGATCGCGACTTTTATTTGAACACATTCATCAATATGATACGTTTATCATAAAAAGAACCATCAACGTTTTTTTATGCGATAAGCCTTATAAAATTGTTTAATAATTCACATTAAACTGAAGCCAATTTAAATCCTACCACGCGATTTCTTAATGTTGCTTATAATTTTTGGCAAAAAGTTGAAGTGTCTTTGAGTAGCCAGTCAACCTCTATCCTTTCTCCTCCGACTCCACTCTTACTTCCATTAAAATGGTGATTACGTCTTTCGTTGAAGGGTTTTAAATATGATTTTTGATACTCAAATCCACACCAAATATAACGTTGGAATGAGAATTACAATTTAACTAAAATTAATTACATGACTAATACTTATTTTTAAAATACACCCAGGAATAAGATTAAATATTATAATAGCATAATTATAAATTATAATTATAGTAGTTATCATGAAAAAATCCAAAACCGAAAACAAAAAACCATGTGATGGGTCTGAACGTAATCTCAGCATAGTATAGTACTTATAGTTAAAAAATTATAGTGTTAACTCATCATATTTAAGATAAAATAGTCGAGCCATTATTATTATTATATAAGTCGTTTGAAATTACTTTTAAAATATAAGTAATAGCATTGAGTATAGATAGTACTATCTATACTCAATGCTAATAGTTAAACAACTATTTTTATATTTATTGGATTATATATTATATACTATAATAATAATTAACATATTCATATATAACTTTGCACATCAATTACAAATGAAAATGTTTCAATTTAAGATTCGTGAATTTTGACTAGAATAAATTATGCTTGACCTTGTTATAATACATCCAAAACTTAGTTATTTAAACTTCAAACAACAAACAGAAATTAAGCAACAAATTTTCAAAATTCTATAATTTTTCCAAAGATTGCCAAAAATGTTAAATGAAACTTTTTGAGTAGGTACTCTTGTGTAAAAAAAATAAGACATCACAGTATATTTAGTAATCAATAATCATTAGGAAACTAAACATAAAAACTAATACCTACATTATTTTCTTCACTTACAATCTTAAGATGACGCCACACCCGTATTGTGTTGTCTCTGTCTTACACACGTAGGAGATAGACAAAACGCGTTTATGCAGTCTGAGTAGAACTTGTTCAATATTGGTTTTAGAATAAAAATACCAATTACAAAATTGAAATATGAGAATATTTTGGTGTGCAAGACAGTGCGTTTTTTAATGTTATAGGTCGTTTAAAAATTTTGAAATGGTCGTTCTTTCTAAACAATATATTGAATGTTATATTCGGCACAATGAAAACGACGTACCTACCATCTTATTCTTCAAAATATTGCCACCTTTTCATTTTATAATAGGAATTTTTTTTTCTAAAAACAAAATTGAGTGAGACTATTTAATATATTATATCTAATTTACTCAGACTGCGTAAACGCGTTTTATCTATGACCTATGTCGTACGTGTGTACGACAGATACAAACACATACGGTTGTAGCGTCTTCTTAATATCCATACATTATACATAATATAATGATATGTGAGGACTATAAGTACCTACTATTCCCTTTCCAGATCAAATGAGTTATCTTACAAAAAATATACCTATTTTCAACAAACCCATAACAAATAATCGTTTATTTACTACTTAAATTTGATTTATGCATATTTTACTAAAAAGTGAATTATGCGCTTCCAATCGTTTTCAGAATATTCACTCAACTCATATAATATAATTACTTGTTTATTTTTGTTTTCAATGTGTTTACTTATTACACTATTTAACATAATATAATAAACAATAGAAAATATAAATGTATTATTATCGTCCAGTTAATATAGTAAAACAGAGTCCTTATTATTGTTATTTATTTATTAAATTCAATTGTTTCATGATATGATGTTTGTTTAGTTTAAAAATAGCAATCAAAATAATATGCACAAATAACATTTAATGGCCACTTTTAAATACGATGCATAAGCAAAAGACTTTATAATATATTATGAGTACCTACTTAATAATTTATGCATCAACAGGCATCCATCCAAGTATACATTGTTTATACTTCAGACACGAAGGCCAAGAAATTTAATTTATGTTTAAACTCTTCCTAAACAATGTTAAGGATTTCCTTAATTTGTTTTGGCAGTGCATATTTAAATTGTCATTATCTGAACAACTAATTAAATGCCTACATTACCTTGGTGCTAAGTAGAAATACGAACTTCACAATTAAACTGTTGAGATTCGCAAGTTGTTTTTTTTTTAGTCTAATAATCATCATCTATAATGCTTAACATCTATAAAAATAAATCATTAAATAATATTTTCGTAATGATTTATTAGATTTTGAGTGAAGTAATAAATGCAGTAATATGTAATATGTTCTAATTTATTGCTCTAATAAAAATCTTAAAAATCAATAATTATTTTTTAATGAAATTTATTTTTTTAATTATGTGTAAATTTTTCTCCCCAAATGGGAGCAAGGAAAGATGAAAGCCCGAAACAGAATCATCCGATGTCTAGAATACATTCTGATGTTTATAATTACAAAATACTAAAATAATAGTGAAAATAATATTGTATGTTCAATATTATATCCGTGAACGATTACGAACACCAATTAATATTCCCTTAGACTAATTCAAGCATTCGTATAATTAGTGCCGAGGCTGGGGCACTACAGAGACGGACTGGGAAAAGCATAATATTTTCATATTATTTCTTGTTCAATAGCAATATTAATGTTTTGACAATTATTTGTTTTCAGTTTGATAATATTATAACATATAACTATATATATAAGTTATAATTGATGTACATCATAAAATATAACTTTTAACGATTGAATAAATAACTTTATATACCGGATTTATACATTTAGGGCATCTGAACCAAAAATTAATATCACAATAATATTTACGTTAATAACCTTTTAACAATGTATAATTATCGTGATCTTTAATTATTTCATAATTATTTAATTGTGGAAAAATGTTTTTAAATCTTAATAATATTAGCAGCCTAGTTAACTAATTCAAAATATACATATATCTACTAAAATAAAACCAAACTATAGTTTTGTATTATTTTCAACAAGTTACAAAAACTTTATCTACAACAGAATACAATAAATAAATTATATGTCCAACCATATAAAGGAAATATTATGACTCCATACTTTAAAGTGTAGGAGCATTGTATTATATTAAGTAGGTAACTATTTTCTAATTAATATTCATTCTCTCGGATTTGAATATAATAGAGGCCTAATAAATAATTTTTTATAAGGTATATACAATCTGTTCCTTTAGGGACAATAAAATTATGTGATATTTGAGGAAAAATAATATTTATATGAAAACATGATGGGAGAAGTCACCCAGTGGTTACACTACCCTTACTTGATAAAATAAATACAATGTGCTAATATTATAATATAATTACAACAAAAATAACAATGACAAACAATTACTTATTAGACTTTTCCACGTACGTTGCGTCAGCCCCCCCCCCCCCCAAAGGAAAATCTATAAACAAACTATACAGATATTTAGCACGTAATTCGCACGAATTCGCACGCCTATTTTGAAAATTCGCACGACCTTCCTTCCCCTAGAAAATGTAAACCTTTTCAGGCTAATGACCTCCGCTGTCGAAGCCTTTATTCTTAATAAAAAAAAATAAATAAATAACAAAAAAGCAATATTGTTCTCAACAATTTTTAAATACAAAATATCAATTAATTTATTTTATTTGAATATTTAAACTTCACACACTAATTTACAATTAATAAATATACCAACTTTGGTAGCATAAACGATTAATTAGATAATATATTGACTAATATGCATGTATTATTGGATATAAAAACAAGTTTAGTCTCGTTATGTTATCATCCCTTATATTATTTATCACCTTAATCTACCCTCCAGTGCATCATATAAACCCAGCAAACTCAAGTTAATTTTTAAAAGTAGTTCCTAGTTCCATTATAGTTAACATTCGAAATTTTAGTCCCTTAAATACGTTAGTATTAAATAATATTATATATTTTGTATGTTAAGTATTCTAAATGTATTGATTACGTTTAAAATATAATATATAATATAAGCCATTTTAATATATTCACGATACATGATCTGTGTATGAATAATTACCTAATGCAATTTTACATTTTATATTACATTTTTATAATTTTTTTCAAATAACCATTAAGTTTATTATTTTCAGATTTCAAAAATAGGGATCTCTTTAGATATCATATTTTCTTTCAATTTTATCGGCAGTTTTTTAGAAAAACTTATGTGAATATAAAAAAATAATATATTATATCCAACTTAATACAATCTCAGGACTCTAATATAATATAGATATTGAAGATACAGGTAATAAATTAATATTTTGAAAAGATAATTCTGCTTGAAAAATTATAACCGTCATAAAAGTCTCTATACTTCTAAAAATATCCCACACATCATTATAAAACCAAAGCATTTCAAGTTTTGTTTCAATTTAAAAATTAGAGTTGTGAAAAGATGAAATTATTTTAAATATAGTATTTAATATTTAATAGTATTAAAATGTTTTTAAAAAATTATCTATATAATTGGTACCTATTAAAAAATATCCATCATTTGTATAAAGATAATATCTTTGTTTATTTCATATTAATTTGTATTAACAACAAAAATTAAATAATATGCAATTGTAAATAATTTCAAATTAAATCAAATTAAATAATAAATTGTCATTAAGCTTGTTATATTTATATTAGAAAACTATAATAATAATTGTATTTAAAAGAATCATCTAATAATAATTATAAATATCATGTTTTAAATATAATTATTATTATTATCGTAACAAGTTTGATGCATCATAATTTGTGAAACACTAATAATAAATGTATTAATATACTTTTCTTATTTTTTTTTCGGAGAAAGAATAAATTATTATTTTATTCCATTTTTTGTAACCCCGAGTTTAATGGACTTAATGTACTGTAACAAATGTTCGAATGTGTTTAATATCGAGCGAGCGTATGTGCGAGATTTTTTCATTTGATAAAGTAAAAAACGGGATGCCAGTTATGAATGACTATGACATTAAGTTCTATTACAAAAATTCTATTATTAAATACATAAAGATTATTTTTTTTTCAAATTTTCCGTTAGCCTGGAAATCATCCAGTTATACTGAACACTTTATGAAAGGAACATTTATTACAATGTTATAAATAATTTATAATAAGAAAAATATGAAATGGGAGAATTAAGTATATTATAATATCCCAACGGTATATACTTGTATTTTGTGAGTAATTGAAAACCTATAATATATATTTTACATAATTATATTAATCATTTAACAAATTAAATTCTAATACGTGATTCCTATACTATTTGTCACCTATTCAACATTCAGGTTAGGTTGTCAAACATTGGCTACCTTAGGCCAAGCTACAACAGCTACACATAACTAAGGATATTTTCTTATGGAATGGAAGGGTTTTTGTAACAAAATAAAGGTAAATGAAAAATAAGAATAAAATATAAGAAAGCGGGTAAGTGAGTCGCTCTACTGTACAGTAGATTACAAGTGAATCAATTTATAATGAATTGTAGGTATTAAACTTGAATTCAAGGATATAATATCATTAGTATCATTAATATCATATACGATTCTGAGCAGAGTTGGTTTGTCAATCTGGATTTTGTATATTGTTATTATTTATTATAGCCTGTAAGTTGAATTTATATTATAATATTATAATTTTTTATTCATTTCTATGGTGATAAACAAAGCGTTGGAAATTATAAAATCCCATTTTTAGTGGTTTTTCGTAATTTTTCGGTGGTTTTTCCCGTGGCATTAAATAACTATTGAGAAAATCAAAAAATGACATCTCTAAAGTACCATCTTGATCCAATTTTTTTTCCAACAAAAATTGACGAGAGAACACAGACAATAGTCACCTCTGAATTTGTCAATCTACTATAATATGATAACTAAGAAAATAAATTTTCTTAATATGAATTTGCTATATTTATTGTATTTTTTCAAAACTTGGCAAATGACAACTCATACAACAATCACGTTCTAATAAGAAAAACATTTTTTTTATAAATTATATTTTAATCTACAGCACAGATATTTGAAATGTATTGTCACTAAGTCGATTACATCTGATTAAGTCGATTTTTAATACTTGAATGGCTTTGTGAATAATTGTTTTACTGGTTCTAACGATTCAATTACCATCAATATATAAATATTATTACGGATTCTTAAACAAATTCGGTTGAAGTTCGGCCACGACAAGAAACTATTTATAAACGTAAATAGGTAATATTCTTGTGCGATATGTAATACGAATTATTGCAGTATAGGCTACGAAAAAGCAAACTCGTGTTACTTTTATGTAATGTTTTGGTTGTAAAAATATAAAACAAACTATTGGTAATACATTTATTACATAAACTAATAAATAATAACAATAAATTCAACTAATAATAATATTTAATTACCTTGGTACTCAGTAAATTATAAGCTATTTCAATTTATCAAATTAGTATTCAAATTAATATAATATTATTTATCTAGATAAATTATCGTAGATAACCGTTAAATTTATCTAGATAAGATAATTAAATCAATAATTTTATCTGGAGAATTCAAAACACTGAATTTACCAATTGGAAAATAGGTCCAATTTTCAATAAAAAATCTTACTTAAAGTTGAATATTGAAGCATTTTTACTATTCCTAAAGGTGACGTTAAGCACAAAAAAATAAACACCCTTAGTATTGTACAACAAATACATTCATCTCTTCACTCAGAATTTAAAATGTAATTAGATAAATAAAGTCAAGCGAGTCACAAAAAGTTGAACCTTGTGTTTGGAAAAAAAATTCTAAAGAAATAACAGGACGCGGAGCTTAAGCCTTAAGAAAGTTGTATATAATATCCAGGGAAGAGAATAATACCAAAGAGAGCATTGTCCAAGACCAAAAGAAAAAAATGTTTAAACGTGCTCCGCGAAGAAAAAAAGTACAATCATAAACGACGTGACAATCATCACGTGCAATATTACAATATGGTACGGGAACGGGAAGGAGCATATAGCGATGATGAATGATATTGGGCAAGCGAGGTGGAAGAGAGTATTCGAAGGGCAAAACTAATAGGCGAGACAGTGACGACTATACACAGTGTACAAGTGGTAATAGGTCGATAGGAACACACACGCTCACACACAATGTGATTAAATTTAGATCCTCTTTGATCGCGTTCAGCCCGAGTGCTACATCATTAAATTTTGCACGAAATGCGCCCAACATTAACAATGTGGTATGCGAGTTCGACGTAGGTAGGTACCTATATTATAAATTATTATTGATGCTCATTTTGTCGACGGCGGAGTGCGGATATTGTGTCTGGTGCACACGTACGTATGGATATAATAATATATAATATCGTTTGTATTTACTCGTCGTGCTTGGCTTTCGATGATCGTTCGAAGTTTACCGTATCAGACATTTGCGACACCCCCACCGGCCGTTGACTGCCAGTCCATCAATTAATCGTCAAAAGTTCCGAGAATTATTATAGGCGGCAGACGACACCGTAGGCGGTGCACGTCTCGTCATAATTGTTATTAACCACAGTTTGTTCACGACACTACCGAGAAGGCGATGTCGGCTATAAGAGAACGATTTGCAGCTACGTCTGGGATGGTCTCTGCAAGGACAGAAATTCGGTTTCTGAATTTAATATTACGTCTTGTTCGCTGTGATAGAAGCTATAGGGGACATCTCACTCTGCAGTGATCTCTGCTGTCGAACGATGACGGTCGGACTTGACCTGTCCTAAATTGTTCGGTGTAACAATCCGCAGTACTGCAGGTGACCGTCTTGTACAAAATTATTGATGGGAATAATAGAATGATTCCGATAATTCAGACATAAGTAATTTATTGAACTATTTTTATAAGCGAGAGATTTACTTGATTAAAATAATCCAAATATTGAATAATATGAGTCAATAAAATATAATATAGTCCATGCAGTAAATAATAATACATGTGAATATAATTTTTACTATAATAGTATATATGGTCTATACATAATATTATTATAGAAGACTTCAAGATAAAAACAAAGTATAAATAAAATAATTATTTGTGCTTGAACCAAAATCAAAATAATAATAATTCTATAGTAAAATAATTTTTTTTTTTGGAAACATCATATTTTGGCAATCATTATAATATTATACTTAATAATACAGCTAAAAGCACTCTAATACTGTATCTCACTGTTCTTAACCAATTTTCAATAATAATTACGACACTGCGCATGTGTAATACAACCCCAACTGCATCCCGTTATATTTTTTTGTCTTGGAACATTTGTTCTGTATGTCACGAGAAAACCGGAAATTAAAGTAGTGAATATGATAATAAAAAGAAATTATGTTTATTGCGCATTGAGTTATTTTTTGGTTGGGCAGTTAGTGACATTTTTCAAATTTGTGATGGCTCCGCACGCCCAACGTTACACACACGACACGTCACTGGTAAAATTATTATATGAGTATTAAATTAAAGTGTACATATTATAATATAATATAAAATACAATTTTTGGACGCAGCTACAGTCGTCCCGTGCCTATACATAATACGAAGCCGCGATCGCGTGTCCTGCAAACAGATAGGTACTCCAACGGCGATTGTGCTCCAAATTTACGTAGGTTGGCACAACATAAATAATAATATATGCTCATTGAACAAAATTCTCATTCATAATTCATATTAAAAAACTGAATGTTATAAATAAAAAAAAATGTATTAACGTTTATAAAAAAAACCTCGAGGAAAGCAAAAAAACAATAAAGCCTTTCATATAGTGTTTTGTGGTAGTATGGGCAATATTTTCACACTGCTGTACAGGCGTAATATTTACGGCAATTTTGACAGCAGATTTAGCTCACAAAAATAATATATGATGAATATTTAGAATTAACCATGTTTGGAAAGCTCAAGCGCCAAAACGTTGATAAAAACAATTTTTGCATCGTTAATAATTAATTGCAATTATTATAATAAGAAATATTATGGTATCCGCTTCTTCATTTAAAGAGATTCCTACTCATGTTAAGATGTCAGACCTATATAATTATTATATAATACGACGAAAATGAAATATATTCGACTTAATAATCTTTTATGAAGACATTATAAATCACAAATTAAAATATACACTTTCAAGGAATCAGATTAATATGTAATTCCACGCTGTGGTTCGAGATGAAAATAAATGTAGTATCCGCGGATACACTTTTTACCAAGAAACGGAAGGAATTGCAAATAAACGCACTATAATGTTTACGGGGGGTGAGGTAGGGAAATATTCGTCAATCTCATACACGACTTTTTACCAAAATCCAGAAGAACACCAATTAATTAAGCGGGACAAAATTGATTTGGGGTGTTTATTTAATATATTTTATAAAGTGTGAAATGAGGAACTCGGTCAAAAGGCGATGATGGTTTATCTAAAAACAATTACGTTGGGCACGTTTTTAATAGAAATTATTACACCGTGTCACTGCCAACAATTGGTAATTGATCCAGATTATGCAAAACAATCGTTTAATAATGATGCATATCTGTGAATTAAGATTTTATCTCTTATAACTGACATGTTTTTTTTTTTTTTTACCACAGAATATAAAATTAAATAAGATAAACAATTTAGAGCTGAGACGATAATGATTAAAAAATATATACAATTATTTAATTTGATTTAGTGTTTCAAGAAAAAAGAAACAATAATACTTATAGATTTTGAAATGTTTTAATGATACACAAAATAAACTATTAATGATAGTTACATTATACCAGAATAAAAGTTTTTCGAAGCGATGATCATAAACATTTTAAAAGTTTAGTCGATTATATCTCTGGGGAATTTCAAAAAGGCAAAAGGTATATATTATTTGCTAAGGTATATATTCGCTATGGAAAATTTATGGGCTTACAAAAATTACAGATAAACGTTTAGACGAATGACAAAGATTTAAAAGTTCTAATATGTTCAAAACTTTGGATTAGAAAATACAAAAAGTTATTGAAAAAAAAGTTTGTCTCCAAATATAAAACATAAATTTTATTTGACTAAACATATTAATACCTACCTAGTTAAAGTTCTCACATGAATTTTAAAAGACAAATAGACATTTGATTATGATATTTCAAAATATTTCGTGCTCTTTTGAATTATTGACTTATGAACGATATGTTAATGTATACAACATAAAAATGAAGAGACACTAATATATTCTAATTATTAGAATCTAATATAATTCTAATATCGTATATATTTTAACACACAGCTTTTAGACTTATTTTAAAGAATTCATTTTTAAAAGAAATTATTCGAAATTGTATGTGAAACCATCTGTGCCAAATATCTAAATTACCTAATAATAATAAAAAATGGTTTATTTTATTTTTATAACCAAAAAAAATGTTAGTTAAAAAGTCAGTCACAAAAAAATATTTTTTATCCCCCTTGATACTTAAAACTAATAATAAAATTACCACTGTAAAATATAAATTTTTTGTAATTTAATAAATTGAGAGACTGTTACAGTGTAAATCATAAAGTATTTCTAATTCTAATGTATATCCATTTTAAAATTACTCAATTCATATTATCAGTTGATTTTAATTCAAAAGGATAGAAAAGTGTGAACCAATTTGATGTATTTAACTCGGGAGTAAGTATCTACTATCTACATGTATAATATGCTTATGTTTACACTTCAACATGGACCCATGCTTATATTTATATCTCATTCGGAACAAAATTATAATGTCATTAATTATTGCATACAAAATACTATTTTGTTCCTAAATTTAATTTTATTTGCGTTTCAATACCTAGCTTCTGCATTATATGAGTTATATAACTTACCAACTAGTACTTCATTCCATCGAGTGTTACATTTTTAGATTGTTTTTATGAAGTCGGTTTTTTCGTGAATGAAAAGAAAAAACACAACCATCGATATCGATTTATATTTTTCGCATTTTCAATGGTACCACACAACATGCACGCGGTCTATATAACCTTAGTCCGGTGAGTCCTACGCTACCGCCGTCTTTGTTTACGACCTGCACGCCGTCAGGAGAAGAATATTTAAGTACTGGAATTTTACGAGTCTCGCATGAATTTAACAGGACGCATTATTGCTGCGCAAAATGCGATAAAACATGCGACAGTTTCTTCTGTACGGGGCTCTATTTCACTCTAGCCGCAAAAGACTCAAACGTGACGAAGAACAGTAATAATTCGTTAGATAACCAAACTTTTGTACTTTAGCAGACACACACACACACACACACACACACACCACTTACGTATCCGTCTGATTAGGTACATTGGACAGACAGTACATTATTCCACTTAAAGTCCTTACGGCATTTCACGTGTCGTTTTGGTTTTGGTCAAACGCACGCGATCTCCACCGTGAATGGGATGTCGGTTGGACTTATATAGTAATGGTCCACAAATAAAATGAACGTGCGCAAAAGTTAGTGTAATTTAAAAAACATTAAATCAGGGGACAGTGTATAACAATATCTGACGCCATCTATTATCAAATTAATATAATTGTTTAGTATGAAAATTTAGTTGATAATGTACATCGACAATTTGTCTGCAACAAGATGGTCGTAATGTACAATAATTTTTATAAATGTATTTAAATACTTATTTATAGTAAGTATTTAGAAAGTATTTTAAATACAACTGATTTAATTTATTTGTAATTGAAAATCAAATGATTTTATGTTATGCTTTTTAAAATTCAAAAGATATGAAATAAGTCAAATTTTGTATTTTTTTTTTTTTTTTGATAATCAATATTTTATTTTATTTGAAATTAAAAACAAATTATTAAACATTTATATATTTTATGTTATATTAATAACCATTAGTTTAATTAATATTTAAGTATATCAAAATTAAAATATAACTTTTATACGATATACTTTTCATTATTCAATATAAAATTAAGTAGGTATAGTACACATATGATATATCTAATAAAACATTAATATGATAACTGATTACTAAAATTTTGAATTGATTAAGTTATTAATAATTACAAAATGTCTTGCCTACTTGTACAATTAATTAAATAAAATGAAAATAGTATTTGATAATTACGAGTATCTAAATATATTCCAAGTATTTGTTTTTGTTCTTAAATACTTTTTTCTTAAAAGTGTTTGAAATGTATTTTAAATGCTTTCTAAATGGATAAATGGTATTTGTTAATGTATTTTAATTAAAATTATTTTAATAATTTTTTTACAAAACTGCAGTATATATTATATGTAAACTGGAAAAATAATAATATAATAGGTATACCGTCATTTATTTAAATACCCATCTAAACTATGTTTTAAACTCATTCATTATTGTATGTTTTATCACTTATGAATGGATGTAAAATATAATAAAAACATTTTCTGTCATTTATAAATTCTACGTCAAATAAAAATAAAAATGCAAAACAAAATAGTTTTAAAACACTATTGAAAACAGTATAATACATGATTGTATTGTTTACTTTTTTTTGTTTATGTACATAATATAACATACGAAAAATTGAGATGCGCGGCTAAGATAGCTGTGCATTTATAGTAGTACTCAGTATTAGGTACTATAACTGATACTATTTTTTAATAACTTTTAGTACGATAAAGATAAACGGTAACTGGTAAGGTATTACATAACATTATGTTGAAATACTATAGATACTACGATAGTAATACTATTGTCTGGAAAATAAGTAATACAATAATATTATAATAGTAATAATAGTAATAAAATAAGAGATGAAATAATAGTCACCTGAGTCATAATAGGACACAAGCATTTATTCCACCCCTTTCTCATCACCAAAGAACTGGCGAAACCCCACGAAAAGTATTTATTATTCTATAGCCTTACTCTAACAGCCACTTGACGAAAAAAACAAAAATGAAGTAATATATTTTTTTTTCCATAAACTTATATACTACCTATATTTTATATCATAAATAATTGGAAATAATGTTATTTTGTATTACTCATAACCTGTATATCAAATCTAAAAGAAGGTTAAGTAACTATTGTTGTTGTAGACTTAACAGATAAAAAAAAATATATTAGTATAAAAGTAATTCTTTTTGACTTGTTAATTCTCTTGAACGTATTACTTTTTCATCCAATACTCCCCACCTGTACACATTTGTATACTTTTATCAAATACTATAAACAATATAATATATCAACTATAGGGTGTAAATATAAAATACTATTTATACTATTTCACTTATATTAAGTTATATTATTATGTTTTTTTAGGTTATATTGGTGCTAAAAAGCATTAACTATTATGAAATCACGGCTATCAGTGTCATCGTCCAGATAGTCAGCCATTGTCTTGCGTACACCAACTCATGTCTGAATCCAATATTATACGCGTTCTTATCAGAGAATTTCCGGAAGGCATTCAGAAAAGTGATAATTCCATGGAGACCGGAAGTGAACGTCCAAGGGAGATTTGCAAATGGAGACGCCCGGTCGATGGCTGTCACTAGAACGACTAGGACGACTAACAACGACATACTTTGAAACACAGGAAAGAAAACTTCGAAATACAACCAAGGATACAACATTTAAGGTATATTTTATATGTATTAAAATAATTTAAATAGGTATAGATAAAATCGAATTAACTCAATAAAATTCAGTGAGGTCTTGTGAGGTATAAGTGTGATGTGAAAAAGCAAAGTTGATACAAAATACATCGATACAGTTTCTTTTTTCAACATTTTTTAGGATTAAATAGTAATTAACAAACAGAATAAAAATAGTCGTTGTTAAACTAATTTTAAATGATTAAATTGTGCAACGAGAAAAACCGTATCTCGTTGAATATATTACAAGTATCCGGTACGTGGTATGATTTAGTTAGGATTATTGCACGCTGCCCTAGGATTTTTGGAAGAAATATAATTTACCATTATGTGTTATTATACAGTAGCAAAATAACAAAATGGAATAAAACAAGTGATCTGGCCAACGTGGTCTACCGACTACCAGTTTTTATGTGGACTTTTCATACAAGTTCATTCAAAGGACATTTAAATTAAATTGGAATTGCAGGTCTATTTTTAAAACATTGTTAAACTTAGTTAGGATATGTTTGTGGCTTATGCAAGCAACAGTTTCCAATGAATATCGTTGTATTAAGTTATTTTTAAAAGTGTTTATTTATTCATTACTCAGTAAAGTTGCAAATTTCTATTCGATACGATTACGACATATAATAAACGATTAAGGCGTACCGGTAAACAGAATGAATATTGCTCATTCTTTACTATACCTACTCGTGTTTGGTTAGGTTAGGTTAGGGAATTTTACAAGTCTCGCATGAATTTAACAGGACGCATTATCATATTACATAATATTAGGTATATACTGTGACTGTCCAGTTTGGGTATGACATGACAAAAATTAAATCCTAGAAAACGTCTGTATTTCTATTACGGAAGAAAATAAAAAATGACTAAATCTCTCCAGAGTGAGAGGCTGGTGAGACTTTATTATTAGCTTAAAAAGTAAGTTTGATATATTTTGTTGAAGTTGACCATTACGATGTACTTTTATAAACCATTTATATAGCTTAATAATAACTTTAGTAATAAAAGAAACTAATCGGCTTGACAAAAAAAAAAAAAAAAAACTATATTTTATTTTCAGCTACCTGTATTTCGATTCAAATCCAAACTTTTTATAAGCAAAAAGGTGTGTGAAAGAAAATAATAATGGAAGTTTAGACCTGGTGAGCTCTTTAAAACGGTTTAGTTAAATAAAGCCTTTGGTGAGAACTCGAGAATGCTCCTAAATTGTTGGGGACTATAGTCCCCATTCAACATTTTTCGCAATTAACCACTTCGATATTAATAATTACATAAAATATATTGATATATTATAGTAATATTTTTTACAAATAATAGGTTAGGATAAATTAATTTTTGCCAAAACAATTGCATTTACGTTTTAATAGGTTTTATTGATATTTTGATTTTTAATTACCTTAAATAATATCTTAATACTATATAATATTAATACATCAAACATTGAATCAATACTGACTTACCATAGAACGGCGAGAATAGGTTTTTGGTATAAATAGGCAATAGCTTAAAATTTATCCAAATATTTAAAAAATGGAATTGTGTATATAATGATTGTTACACGTTGTCTTGCATCCATTTTTCCGAATAACAATATAATAAATGAAAATATCATAATAGGTATACGTAAAAGTTTCATGCCCCAGCGAATAATATTTTTGAATTACTACAAAATAATTAAAATCGTTATTCTTTGTTTAATTATATATAACTTCATGCAAATTTGAACTTAAAATTAAAAAAAAAATTGTATTTGTATAATTTTGGATTTTTAAATAAACCTATATATATATATATATATATTACCTACATTTGTAAATAAAGCTAAAAAAAAAAACAGTGAGGTTTTGTATAAAATATTTAACCTTTTTTACCCAAAAACAAAAAATGTATCTATCATACACCATATATGAAAACATCTAAAGTAAGTTGAAAATTTAAAATACTTATATTAATAAGTATTGATAGCACAAAAAAAGTTTAAATAGTTTAAGTTTTTCGTGTCTTTTCACAGTTATTTTAAAAATTACTATGAATTTTAAGTTTTGACTTTCCAAAGTACTAAAATGAATAAAAAAAATCACATCATTCTCCGATGAGAATCTAATAAATTATTAAAAATAAATATTAGAATATTATTGTATTAGCTAAATTAAATTATATTAGTTAAAATTAATCGCAGTTACTACCTACTATATTTCATATATTATAAAATATAATTATCATAATATTTAGATATTTTATTTTGTTTTATTAATAGATAACATGATTTTCACTGGTTATTATAAAATAATTATTTTATAATTAAATATTTCATTTTTCTTTTACTATAACCAAGGATATTATTTTTTTTTTAAAAACATGTCTATAAACATTGCGTATCCATGTATACTATCTCTAAAAATTATCTTCTTACTCAATAATAGTTGAGTTTAGAGTTATATGATTTACCAATGAATACTTTACGAACATTTTAACTATAAGTTATAATCATAAAAATTATTCTAAAAATGTCAAGTATATAATATTATACTTCTATACCTTATGAATAAGCTAAATATATTTTATAATTTGTGTTCAAAACAAACTCCATTAAAAACTTTGTTTCTCATTTTCTTTGTTTATAGGTATGTTTCCAATTGTGTCAGCTAATAATATAATACCCAATATAGGTATAAATTATACAAAATATTTAGACGGTGATATATTATGATACCATATTTTTAAATTATTTTTATGGTTGTTTTGATATATTTTCAATATGACTACCAAATCATAATATGAAAATCAGTACCTTGTTCCTATACTTATTTTAAAGAAAGTGCAAAAAAATCAAATAAACTGATCGGAACTATTATAGGTACTTATACTGCAATATAAATAGCTTAAAACCAGTCAAAATATTTTGAGTACATATGTAATTTTGAAAGAAAATAACAATACAAGTAATAGAAAAAAGTGTAAAAGCCCTACGATTAATGTTTTTTAAATATAAAAAAAATACCTAAAATTGTTAGAGAGGAAATTGTTATTTTTCGTTCAAATATCCAACTCCGTCAAACTTTAAGCTTCAAACAGTTATAAAAAATCAGAAAATATTTTTTCAATATTTTTAAATAAAATTGCTGTTATTTATAAAAAATTTACCTTTTGAGGAAATTTGTATTAAATTTCCAAATTTTTGACCGAGATACAAAATTGTAGTCAACATGAATTGAAAAAAAAAACCAAATAGTTTTAAATGTAGCACAGAAAGAGACAACATTTTTTGAATATTTTATTATGTCTATAAAATGCTGATATATAGAGGGAAATGTTTATTCTCTGTGATTGCTACTTACTAAATAACAACTAAATAATAATATTGAATCTAACTGACAGCGTAAATATTCTCGTTTTTGCAATGTTTTTTTTTATAGTTTTATCCAATTATTATGATAATTACTAGGATATTCCTATTAATGACCCCCTCCCTTCCTCATCAGAATAGTAACTAAATCAAACTGTCTACCAAACTGCCGGACACAAAATTAATAAGCTGCACCACCTACTATATTATTCCAACGATCTAAATTTTATTCAAAGTATTATTGTTATAACTAAAATATTTGGATTTCGAAGGCATCTAATGACATTTAGTTCAGTCGTTATTACTATCAGATTTGCACGTCGTGTAATAAGGTGTGAAAATATATTTTTCTTTTATCTACCATAAAAATGAACCGACACTTGAAAACAGTTCCCTCAACTTTTCCCAGACGAAAAACTAATAAAAATGTATCCTAGTGTGTTGTAAACGATACCTACCAGAGTCGTCAAACAAAAGGTTTATGAACGAAAACACATCAGCGATAATATGAAAAAAATGTGTATTTTATAAAAAGATATAGGTAGGTACCGTAAAAGATGTACTAAATTTTAGTTAATTTTGGGTTAAGAATAATGCGTTATTGATTATAGTTTTATTGTTCAAATTGATTAACTATTAACAATATGCGTTGTCTTAAGTATATTATTTAAACCACTGAAATGTATTAAAAAAAAAAGTTCAATCATCAAAGAATATTAATCTACAACTATGTGGTAATAACACGTATATACTATAGTGATAATCATAATAATAACTAAATAAAAGAACAGTTGAACATTTTAGACACTTAAAATGCTAAATATTCATTATTTAAATCTGTACAATGCTATTATTTATAATTTTTTTTTTTCAAGTGTTATAAAATGTACCATTGTGGTGTTGTGTTTGATAATGATTTTTGTTTAACTTAAAAGCTTTTAAAAATACTTTTATTAAAAAATATTTCTTAAACTGTATAAACTATTAATTTGATTTTAAAAAATATAGATATACAAGTTCTTTAAATATTGAAAGTTTTCTTATTCCGATTGCCTTTATCAGTATAATATTATAGTTCAGTAAAGTCAAGACTTTAAAATACCAGGGGCGCCATTTCAGTTTTTTTTAAGGTGTGCAAACAATTAAAGAGGCCAATTTTTTCCCACCTCCAGGCCAATCGTTAAAAAAACGTTTCTAGTGTTTTCAGTTTTTCATTACAGATTCATTACAGTATCAAAAACATACTTAATAAAAACATATTTTTATAGTTAACACATTACATTTTACCATTCATACATTCTGTGTATATACTGTATAGTGTATAGTAAAGATATTTTTAGATAGAATAGATGCATATTATTATTATTATGTCTTTTGTCTATCAGTAACCAGGGGTGGACTGGCCCAGGGTGCTATACACCAAGTAGCACCCCGGGCCCCCGTTTGTATTTATGATCCAGGCCCCCGATTACCACAGTTGGTATACGGTATAATACTGGTATAATACGGTATTATACAAAATACAAATAAAATAACATATTTCAACATCTCTACAAATAAACAACATGTTATTCTCAATTTTTTTTTTTTTATATTTACTTATAAAACTAAGGCTCTTTCCTAATTT
>NC_042494.1:112915072-112931294 GCF_005508785.2 Acyrthosiphon pisum | reverse complement strand
CCTGCCCCCCCCCCCCCAAATGGCGCCACTGTAAAATACGCGTTTTAATTTCATTTTAACTTACTATAACATCACAATACATAACAAGACAATAATAAATGTATTAAAAAGATTAACACTGCAGTCACAAAAATCGTTTAATAATATAAATTATAATTAATATACTATAATAATATTATTAATAACAATCAATCGCTTTATTATTTTTATTTTTGGACATATCAAGAGATCTTTTTCTTAGACATTATGTATGTGTTAGTTTAGACTCTAATCAATTGGAAACTATTTTGTGAAGTCATCGCTAATTAGTATTATTATTATTACTACCTACTGTGTCCAATATAAAGCAATATATACCATAATAATAATATAATATAACTGAATACATATGACTCCATTTTATTTTTAAGAGATATTGGTGGAGATAAAATTACTTTTCTTCTGTATATTATTTACGAAATGTTATCTAGCAAAATAGAAATTAAGAATTGATCAACCAATGTTTTGACAAGCCTAAAATGTATAAGGTTTCCGCGGGGATTTAAGTAGGTAGATAAGAATTACATAAAGTAAGAACTGTGAGGTGAATTCTTTTAAATTGGTAGATTTGTTGGATTTCAAACAATTACGAAGGCTTGTTGAACACACGCAGGTGTTTCGAGTACATTTATTTTCAGAGCACGTGATATAAATTAGATCTATGTTTTGATATAATTCTAAGACATGTATGATGTGTGTAAAAACGAATAAAATTTGTTTCTTACCCAGAATATATGATAGCTTATACAGTACACGCAAAAAAAACTACCATAGTTATATAAAACTTATTTTACATGAAAATAAAAACATACAAACACATCCCAAAATCGATTCTATATTACCAGCAACAATGAAATGAAAAAGAATTGAATGCCGTAGTGCGTTCACGAGATGTTGGCTGAGTGTTCTGATGAAGAAGGATTGACGTGTGCATTAAATTATTTTTAAAGCTTCGTGTCAGTTATGATTTTGAAAATTTAAAATAAACATTACATCTATAGATTGATCAATCAAATGTCTCCTACAATAAGAACACAGTTTGTTAAAATAATACGTTGAAAAAATATATTTTTGAATGTACAAATGAAACAAACTATCCGTACAATATTATGATAGAAATCATATATGTATCTAGTTTATACCATACATTACTATTACTTATATTCAACGATTTATCGTAGTAAATAATAATTTTATTTTGAAAAATATATAGTTATTGTTTCATCAAATATTTCATTTTTAATTTAAATATCCAAAAATGGTTGCACACGTTATGGAAATAAAGGTTTGATAAAAAAAAAAGATTTATCATTCGACGCTTAGTAATAATAATTTATTGTTAGATATTTATTTTATTCGAAAATGCATTAGATATATATTTTAAAAATCAACCATTTGAACACTAACTATTAATCGAAAATTCAAAATGTATGTTATTCTTAATTATGTATTTAATATAAAATATATTATTTGTAATAAATTTGACTCGAATTTCCAAGTGTTGTGTGCCTATGTAAAATATTCATACACCACAAACATCAGCTTGTTTAAATATTCTGTTTAAAGTATAAATTCCTTAATGAAAGCGCTGAATTTTAAATTTCTATATTATTTAGACCCTTATTAGGTTTCTACATATGCACAATTTGGGAAACTTGGGTGTACTTAACAACCACAAATTTTAAATCAGCACCCTCAAAATATTTGCCATTTAAGGTTAACTAGTTTTTATTTTAAGTATAGAAAAAAAATATAATGTACCTACTGGAAAAAGCGAATATTAAATATTTTATCATTGAATTGGAGACGGGGCTAAGTTGCTCATTGTGTAGTCCATAGTTATAAGGTGAACTAAAGACGTAATAGGGGCTAAAACACCCACAATTGTTTCATTTAAATTGCACCACTGAGTTTCTATATTATTACGTATTTATATCATAAATTCTCGTAGAGGTGACTGAGCTTGTTGATTAGTTGCGTTGTTGATTACTGACCCACAGGAATAAATATATATTGTTATATAGCCCACCTATTAGGTTTCTAAAAAATGTTCATTTATATTTTATAAAACAGTACCCTGACTGTTTTGTAGCCCACTTGATTAATACATTTATGTAATGTCTATATGGAAATAATTTTCCCTCTAAAGCAGTGATATAATATACTTTAACATTTTTATACTTTTAAAGAATTTTGTGTAAAAAAAAAATGTGTCATGCTTGAATTAAATCTACTAACCCCATGTTGGTGGATTTAGATAAAATATATTGCCTTAACAAAATAACTAAAATCGGTAATAGTATAACGTAAGCCAACGATAATAATGTTTCAATAAATATACCTAGATTTTTTATTTCTGTAGTCACCTTTATTTGTGTTCATGAATACCTACTTTGACAATAACTTTGACATCTCGCGATAAGTGATTTCATACTCGTAGGTTGCAAGTCGGTTAACACAATAATATTATTATAAAGGGGGGCAATTGTTTCAAAAATTAAAATGATTTTATCCTGTTAAAAATGATTTTCATGCTGCAGTTGTGTATACACGACTATAACAATACTGTCTGTTGGAGTTAATTATCCAATTTCTGACGTACAGACCGTCTGAGAAATGTTAAACATTTTCAGGCATTCGTGCCTATAACAAATGATTCCCATCGTCTTAATGGCCGTAAGGCTTACCACATTTCCACCCCATACAATAATTGAGCCACAAACCAAGTCTCGGTTAATTAACAAGTTTCTAAAATAATCATCTTGTCCTTGTCCTTCTATTTCAATATTTAGATTTCTGAATTTTGACTTCAAGTCTCGTCGGCAATGAGTTACTCCAATTGATTAATCTATGTTGATTTTGTATTTACAACAATTTATACCCCTACCAAAACATATCTACATCCGACCAATCGTTGAGCGTAAGTAACTAATGTTCAATATACAAAAATAATATTCACATTCGATTGTTATTATTATTATCTTCGTGGTTATTGGCTGTTACGCATTAAATTGCAGATCAATTGAATACGATTGAATACGTACATAATATTACGAAATTCGTTCAATAATCTTAATTGGAAATCTTTTGGTTTCAATTAGAATAAGTCAGTGATTAATTTTCTCACGCAAGTGACACTGGAATCATGTTGAAAACATACCAGCACACAATGTAAAGTGTGCTTACGCATGCCATGCTCTAGATTTTCGTTTATTTGATACCGACAAACTGAATAAAACTACATGTTCAAATCAGTATATATTTTATAGTTTAGTATTATCACTAAAACATTTTTGAAATCGTTACAAAAACGACTATAGCATATTGTATTTACGTGCAGATAATTTGAATGCATAACTCAGACTGCCGACTCATAATTTAGACAAATTAATTTCAAAAGATTACGCTAAAATAACTTGCATTATAAATTTATACCACCATGATCGTTATTGATTTCAGTGTGTATTCGATACACTTTATTTACACCCAGTTATCACTTTCGAACAAAATGTTTGTGGCTGCAACGGCACCTAGTCGTGTCCCTAGATTTCCACTGTAAAATAGTTCAATCACGTGGGAAATAAAAAAGAACATCCAAACATAGGTCGTAAGCTTATATTATACACTATATAATAGAATATACAGGTTATTTATTACATTGTGTATGTATATTAAATAACAATCAGCTGCGATAGTCACAAAACTTTTTTTTGTTGAACCCACTACCCTATAGCAAATGAAAAGATGTAAAAAAAAATATTTTGATTAGAATTTCATTATAATCAAATAATATTAAAATTCAATTAATTTTCAAAACAATGTAAATCCATTGAAGTGTATTAAACAAAGTTGTAAAAAATACCTATATATAGGGTAATGTAATTACAATTTCAGTAAAACAGTACAAGTATTGAATATAAAGTTTGGGACAGGGTAGGTAAAAGCTTAAAAAAAGAATCAATAATTTTGAAACGCATAAAACCTAATGTAGGTATTGATTTTATTTCTTTTAAATCATAAAAATTAAACCATCATCAGAATTCATCACAATTATCGTGTCATAAATCCTTTTTGGTTTCACGTTAAATGTGTTATTTTAACATCCACAACTAATTATTGTGGGTTACATTTATTATGTTCTAACTTTTTTTTCAAGTAATGGGATGACTTACGTTTAGTTTCCGTGAAAACATACAGTAAGAAAGTCCATAAAACTTCCTAGAAAAAAACTTAGTGTTACACTGCAATTTGTATTATCGCATTAATTTAAACGTCATACCAGAATTTACTTTACCTAGTTTCGAAAATCCAATTAGTAATTAGGTATACGTTGTCATTATTTTTTTAATGTCTTTAAGACTTGAACCTATTACTATTCATAAAACATGGTGAAAATAAAACCACATGAAACCCAAATAGGTACCTATTTATTTGTTATAAACGGTAGCAACCTAATTAAATTTAAACAGCAAAATTCGTCTTATACACATTGCTGTTAATTTATTTTTCGTAGCATTTGATATTATATTTTCCTATAACCTCAACAATTTAAAAATGCAAATCATTATATAGGAATTATAATACATCAATACATTAATGAGCTCAGATGATCATACGTAACTTTTTAGTGTGATTTACCATATTATTATATATTATACAAAGTGCTCACGACTTTTTTCAATAATGCAGCTATTCAAAATCTCAAAATCTGATTTTTGGACTTTTTAAATATACCTACTTAAATAGGTACCATATTTTCTCATTCTTGAGGTTGTATTTTTCTACTTAAGGAATGTTCTGTGGAGACACTAACATCTGTTTTTCAAATGAGAACCTACCTTTTCTACTATAAATTATTTATCGGATAACTTTTCTGAGAATAATCATGTATCAGAATCAAAATTTGTTATGGTTTTGTGTTATTTAACTTTGTGTAATAAGGATATAGGTCCATGATAATGGGTTTGTAAGATATGGGATTATGATGATTTGAACAATTTAGTAATTAATACCTATTATTTTATCAACATGAATAATTTTTCAAAATGGTCCAAGTAAAATAATTATTAGATACAATATTACATTTATTTTATATTTTTATAAACCATTTTTAAAGACATTTTAATAACTCAAAAACTAATAGTTAGAATTTTGAATTAGTTACACAACATTTTCAAAAAAAATATGCACTAAATAATTTACCATAAAAAATGAAAGTTCTCATTTGAAAAATAGAAGTTTGTATCACCATAGGACACTATTTAAATACCTAGTACAAGAAAAACTAAAGAATTTGAAAAAAAAATAGTCTAAGTATATTATTTAAAATTCTAAAAGTCAGAATTTGAAAAATTCATAATTAAAAAAAAAATTTGGGGTTACCATGCTTGGTAAATTACCCGTACATTGTACTTTGTATTTTATTAGATTGATTGCCTGCAAAAACAGTCATTTAAATCTATACCAAACAAGGTTAAAATTAAAAACTTATAATTTACATCAGTTTTACAAAAAATTTGTTTTCTTTTTTCTATAACTAATTTTTTTAAATTAAAACTTTTTTAAATGTATACTCATATATTAGGTACTATTTTATTAGTTTCATACATATTTTTATGCCTATTTAATTAACTGAAATTTTATTTAAAACTACAAAATTATTTTATTTTTTAATAAATAATTTGATAGGTAGCACGTCCGTTGTAATCTTATAATATTAATCAAAAAAGCTGTTTGTCAATGTAATCAAATTATAAGTAAAGGAAACGTCGATAATAATAAAACACACTTCTTAAAATGAATATCAACAGAATATTTTTATAAAAAAATAAATAAAATTAGTTATAATTATATTCAAACTAATGAAACTAAAAAAATATACCGGACGCTTTTTATTCAAGAACATTTTTTAGACTTAAAGACTACAGTACTATACAGAAAAAGTTATATATGCAATTCGGTATGGAAAAAACTCCTATACTTTTAAAGTGTATAGTATGTGTGAGTTCCTAAATATTATAATATGCATACAAGGGCTTTTAGGGAATTTCTATTTCAATAGAAACATTTTGTAATAGTTTTAAGATTTTCTTCTGTAAATAAATATCAACCCTTGTGTAGGATGGTTAAGACTTTTTCGATATTGACCAAATTGTACCTTATACATAACTTTCATCTATATTTAATAACTATAATATCGAACGATTACACATATTCTGTTTATCCAGAACATTAGAAGTGAAAAACCATATTAAACTATATAAAAGAAAACAGTTCAACTGTTCTAACACTTCTCCACTTCCCATGCATTTTTAAATCTTTCTGAAAAAAAAACTTAATTATGATAATACTTAAAAAAGTTGTATATAATATAGTTTGATATAATCATTAAAAAATCATAGAAGTATAGATTGATTATCCATCAATTATTGAAAAGCTTATCATTGTATTATTATATAGGAAGCATTAAAAAATTAACTATTATTACATGACATTTCCACTTCATTATGTATCAACAAAAACAATTTCACTATTTACGATATTTTAAGTTAATCATTAAAATTGAGCGATATACCTAATCTCATAAATATTTTCATTGGTTTATATAATATAAATTATAAACGTTTAATTTAAGCTTGGAGAACTACAAAACGGCTTTCTTTGTTACATTTTGCTATTCAATTAGAAATCCTGATATCACTTTTAAAATATACAATAACTTCAAAGCTTGTTGAACTAATATATTTTCAATTATTAAAGGGTGAACCGTATCATGAAATTGTACAAATATTCGATATTTGTAAACCACAGTCGTATAATAAACTGAAAAATATTATAAAATAATTATAATCACTGATATCCGAACAGAACATATTTTATATATGAACCTGAGAGATTTATTGATATTTGTTCAGTCTTAAAATAATATTAAACTTATAATACCTGAGGAGTTCGTATGAAATCACTACGAAGAAGATTTTCTCTGAAATACGTTTATTGATATTATCTAATAGTGTTGTTTCTTTTATGTTTTATTATTTTATATAGCTAACTACGTAAACATAATACAATTTATGTATCTGGATTAAAAATCTTGTTTTTTCGGTACCAATAAAATATATCTTAAAAGTGGTAAAACGGTATTTATTGCGACTATAAAATATATTTTATTAAATTAAATTACATTATAATTCTTAATTACACTTTATTTAGTTAGGTTTTACATAGGTGGTAGTTATAAAAAAAAACCCTTTTCGATTGATAATTCTATTTGAAAATTAAACAAATTAGATCGATTTTGACTATTATAGGTATATTAGATTATATCTAAATCACTATCGTACGACTTTAAAAGAAAATTTATCAACAGAGTGAATATTATGAGTGTATAGAGACAAAAAAACGTCGCTAGAGTAGTTTAAATACGCTTACAAAACTCCACATCAGAGAAAACTTTTTGCGTTTGATGTGTGTTAAAACAGTTTTTCAGTCTACGAATAATACTTTAAAATTTAAATGTTAACATGCATTCAAAGATTTACGCCAAATAAAATGTACTTGTATGACACTTTTGTATCAAAAAACATTTTTTCAAAAAGAAAAACAGTTTACGTTAGTGCATTATAAAATTATTATTTGATTGAATGTAAATAACTACATAATATTTAGATATTATTCTGTTATAATTTCTTCAAACGGATATATACATATAGTATAGATCATTCACTATGATATCATACCTGCTCACTTCATATATTATTTTGAAAAACGGTTAAGATAGGAGCCAATAGTGGAAGCAAAAAAAGTTTGGCCCAAATCCCCGTCCGAATGTACAGCTTATTTGTACCTACCCTAAATGTTAGTTATGAATAGGCTAAAAACTAAAAATTTAACTACTTATATACTTTACCTAATAATTGAACTTTGAAGTGAAATGCAATTGAAATGATTTTTTTTAATTATTTCTAATGTATCAACAACAACAAAGTTATATTAGCTAACAATAATTAATAAATCAACACTTAATTAAATTATACTATACAGTTTTTTTTTTTTTTAATCAGGTGGGTTATTTCTAGATGAAATAGTAATCTCAATCGCTTCATAGTTAAGTTATAGAGATATATACATGATATTATATATTAATATAATATACATAATGATTTTAAAAGTAATAACTTGATAGGTCAACTAGTCAAAACTCGATATCTCAATGACTTTTAAAACATCGAAATAAGACTTCTAGAAAATGTCTATACGTTTTAAAAATGTGTTGTTTTATTCGTATTTTGTGAACTCAAGTTGTATTTCTATTGACTTGGCTATTGGGTCATTTGAATCCTACTATGTAGATTTCGAGTGTATGTGCTTACTGTATAGCTTTTATATTGCCTGTTAATCGCAATGCTTCTTTAATTTATATCACAACACATATTTAGCATAAAATGGATTCATAATTAATAAGCTAATTTGTGTTTTAACAAACTCAGTGCTATATATATATTAATAGTTGATTTGTTTAATTTCATAATATATTATATTTATCTATATTTTTCAAAATGTAATTTAACATTTTCGAATACATTGAAATATCATAAAGCTAAATCGTTGCCTTGCCTTATCTATTCCGGGATTAACTCATTAATGATTTATAAATTCCCATATAATCTCTTCACACCCGTGACTTTGAAATCTTAATCTGACTGAGCGCCAAATATTCGTTTTCTTGCAGCCTAAATTACACCAAAATATAATATCCTCGTTCATTCACGATTCTGGTCTATCGGTTTCCTCTACCGTTAAACATTTTGTAGAGTGGCACTAATAGCAGCGATGATTGTAACTTAAAATAATATAGTATTTCATTCAAACCATATCCATGATTTATTTTAAAAGAAAATATTTTTTTTAAGATTCTGATAAAATAAACGTGACGTTATATTATGTAATGGTTTTGCAATTATGGTTTTTATATAATACATATTTTTATGTGAACATTTTTTCCTGTTAAACTAAAAAAGTTGTACGTTTATTTTAGAATAAAAATCATTTATAGGTTTTTCTTCAATATATTTTTCAAGCTGAGGAAAAACAAACAATCTTCTAAAAATGTTGAAGGAATGTTAGCATACGTTGTTTTTCATCACTCAGAATTGTTTTTCAAATGCAATGATTCATCGTTAATGTCGAATTTAATATCACAACACGGCAATACCCTGCAAAACGAGTGCCTAAAATGGTTTCATATTAATTTAATTTGTCAATTGATTTTTAGCATCTTTTTTTCAACATTATTTACATAGGTAGACACGTCATATTATTAATAATATTCTCTTTATATGTGTCTTGCATATTACGCTGGGAATTAACGACTTTAATAATAATTATATTCAATGCATAAGAATAAAATCTTGGACCATTAATAATAGGTTTATAATTTATAATTAAAACGTAGTAACCAAATTGTAATTCATCCCATTGTAATAATACCGAAAACCAAACGCATGCGAACAGTAGCCAGTAGGTAAATAAAACGAATTTAATTAATGCTGTATTGTAGCTTAGTGTAATTCGATTTGTGTTTAGTTATAAGAAAATTTTGATTGTTACTAGTATGTGTAACACTGATCAACTATTTAGCCACTTTAAATAATGAACCATTTTTAAAAACAAAAAAAACCATTCATTCTTTGTTCAGTAAATGTGTATTTTAAATTTAGTTGTATTACCTATATTACGGTGATTGTTATCCATTAAATATATTACTATTGATTTATTTACGTTTACACTTTTACATTTTATTATTTGTTCATGTTATTTTCTATTCCATCATCCCTTTAAAATCAATAAAATATTCAATATAGCATTTTATTGAACTTATACTCAAGTCTGAACAGACCCATTTTGATTATTATAAGTTAGTTGAGTAGCATACAATTGCCAATCATTTCGTTTTTTAATCTAAAGTATAATATTATATGGGTACCTATACTATGGTAATCAAATGTATTTCAACGACTAAATGTGATAGTGAGCCTTTTTGAGATATTGTTAATGTTTTAATTATACGTAGGTAGGTCATCTGAATTACTAAAACTGAAGGTGCTCTACGACTGCGGCCGCTGCAGAAGGTTAATGATAATTTCCCGGACTGGACAAGACTAGTTAATTAAGGTCACGGCGTGGTGAAATCCGCAAATATACGCAACCGTATTGTATTTACCTGGGTAGGTATCTACTGTAATTATTTTATTTAGTAACTATACTAGTAAGATTATCAGAATAAACAGATAATATTATTTAATTTATACGGAATCGCCGGAATATCATTATTGTCTGTATTGGGTTCTTCAGAATTTACCTGAAAGGACTACATATTGTACATATTATATACATATAGGTATATAGTTAGTGTACGCCATTATCTTGATATTCCTTAATCATTTTTTTTTTTTTTGAGAAAGAGGGAAAGTAAGTAACTGATCATGTGTGCAGTAAGGGTTGAGTGTACCTCGTCATTGAGTAAGTCACTGTAATGTATGTGTTATACTTTTATTCAATGATAAATCGTTGCATATAAAAAATAAATCTGACAGAGAACGGTCGGTCAGCCTATACTATTATACTATGTTATATGCCAGGGGTGGCCAGCGAGAAGAGACTCGCGAGCCACCAAATATATTAATACAAATTGAAGAGCCAAGATGTAAAAAAAAAAGGTCATATTATTGTATATTATGTGACCTTTTTTTTATTTTTGGCTCTTACTTTAATTTACGTCTAATTTTACGTTAAGATGCGAGCCGCAAAAGTCTATGACGCCGGGTTTGGCCATCCCTGTTATGTGCTATATTTATATTGCGACTATAGCAATTTATTTCACTATTAGTTATATTGTAGGTTGAATTATTAATTTTTTCCAAAAAATTGCTTTAATTTTATTATTAATATTTAATTATTATAATATAACAGTATATACTTAATATTTATATCATATTAATATATTACCTATATTATGTTTATTGACTTTTGAGTCAATACAGACTTAACGTAAAACGGTGTAAATAGGTCCGTGATATTAAAATGCAATTAATCTAGATATTTTGATAATTTCATTGTGACATTGTGGCATAGGTGTATTGCTTATAGGGATCACAATAACAACTTTCAGACTTTTTTTATAATCTCCAAACATCTCTTGACTCAACTTCTTATATGATATTTTATTGTCATATCTCTATGCATTCCGTGGTACGATATTTAGAATTTTTGTATGTACCTACATCATCTGTAAATTCGAAACAAAATGAATACTAATTTGTGTTCATTCGGACAACCATAACAAGCCAACCTAAGAATCAAATATAAATTTAAGAAATGAACACGCTAACTTTATGAATTAAAAAATAATAATATGTTATAAGAGTATACGCAATTTACAAAGTTTTAAATGAAATATTATAACAATTTAAAATTAATAGTAGCAGTTACGGTTTTTGATTACGGTCTGAATGTTTTAGACTTGACTTTCATTTAAATACGGGTCAATAACAGAACCCTCCAGTTGATGCACTTCAAACTTATATAGCATAAGGCTTACTTCATTATTTAATTAATGTAACCATCTCACTTTTCGTCTGAAAAATGATTAAAATCTTTTAGACTCTGGTGAATTTCTAGATTAATATTCAATAGCAACAACGTTTTTTCTGACCGTATCATACAGTGTTAAGCTTAAAAATTAAATTTCCTTCAGATTATTAATTAATCATAGGTAGGTAACTAATGTATGACTTTTTAAAGTATATCACTTTGTAGAATAGGTACTCTAATACCATCAAATCATGTCGTTGGTCCTTATAAGTTGAATGATACCTAAGATTTTTGGAGTTATTACCGCGTTTCTACAGCGTAACAACGATATGGATGCCAACATAGTCGTGTTCAAACTTTGGTGTCCGAGGGGGCACAACAGTTTTTTTAATTGTGAGACCTATTTTTTTTTTTAGACATGAAGAAACATTCATTTTTTATGTTACAAAATTCACAATGGTAGGAATATTTTTTAATCATGATCGTAAAGTATAACCATTGTCAAAAAAATAAAAATACTTTTTTCCCATCCATTATACAAGGTAAAAAACATACAAATTTATTGTAAAACTATTAACTAATCAGTAATAAACATTTTGAGTTTCTGACAAAATTTAAATTATTTTAACAAGTCGTAAAATATCTAAACACATTTTTGAAATGATAATCGGTAACACAAAACCATATTATCACAGGTTAGATAAAATTTTATTTAATCTGTGATGTCACAGTGCAAGACCTGGCAAATGGCACAACAGTATCATGTTATGTAGTTATAAAGAATTGATATAATAATATAATCACCAATTAACAAATGCGTAACAAAAAAAATATAATTAATCAAAATCTATAGGTACTGCAGGGTACACACTGCACGACTTTTTTTTTATCCTGGCATGATTTTGTTGGAGGCACAGTCTGCCGGAGGGGGGGCAGTGTCCACCCGGCCCCTCCCGCAAACACGCCTATGGATACCAACGATTCATATAATCGACACGTACCTATATTCTAAGTAAACACGATTGGTTTCTATTTTTCTTTGGTAAACATTAAATTTTTAACAGATTTCTGTTTTCACGGTGTTGTTTGACAAATGATATTATGTTTTCGACAAAAATAATCAAAAATATAAGCAACTTCAATTTTTATGTCATACAATGTTTTTTAAATAAAACTTTTCCACCAAGTGTTTTTCCATCACTCGATAACTATAATAATTTCAGCGAAATTCTGATTCAAGTAAAATAAAAATGGCAGTTAAACTAGATTTGTTCCGTTGGAGTTAACAATTTCGATTTAATAAAATTGTTCAGTCTAGTTAATAAAATAAAATAATTAAAAACCGCTCAATAATAAAGAATAAAGTATCTTGGATTTTATACCTAAGCTTAGGCATATCACTGTAAGCATGAACCGTCTATTGGGGTTGGCAAAACGCTCAAGGCTGTTTATCATTCAAAACAAATAAACACTGTTTATCTCTTTTCAAAAATAAATTGTTTTCATTTGGGCAGTCACTCATTGGGCGTTCGAGGCGAACCCACTTTAAGTGTTTTATAGAGAAAATTGTAATTTAGGAATAACGTTTTCGTTGCACGGTTGTCGAGCAAAATATTTACGCTTTGCGTTTTTAATTACCTCTAGTGCCTAGCGAAGGTGAATACGAATATTATGCCAACAGAACTCATCGCTCAGTTCACTCGGGTAAAAACGCAATAGCTGGTTATATATACCCAAATTAAATATGTCACTGCGAGTACCAAAAAAAAAAAATGACTTTTTTTGTTCATCTCTCCTGCATATACGGCTGCCTTTGTGAACAATTAGCGTGCGTAATATTGTATTGTGGTAAAATTTGTTGTGTTTGTATTGGATAGCCATCAAAACGTATAGGCCACCACGACAAGCTGTGGCTGACAAATAACGCATTATATCATAATATTATGGTGACGTCACCGATATCGTTGGCTGTTCAATGGATTTATGTGCCGTGTAAAAACAAAGAACCACCTTGTACCGGCGAACACCCCCCGCAAGGATAAATAAATTGCAACCGCTCGCTTTATGTTTTTTCGAAACCATCGACCAATGATGGCCGGCAACCGATTGTTAGTCCTAATATTATTACTTAGCCAGTAGCCTATAATATTGTTATGTATTATAATAATAATATATTGTCGACGTGTAGTGTGTATATATGATAGATTGTCACCCGGTCGAGTCCGTTTGCAGAGAACCTGAAACCGAACAACACACTACACAGACGGCCCTTGTGACAGATTCGACAACCCAACGCTGACAAAATAATATTATGTAATATAAAGACGTACACGAAACCAGAAACTGAATAATATCCGCACTCGGCACTTGTGAGTGAGTGCCTATAGTGTGTGGGTGTTGGGGGGGAGGTGTATAACACGCCAGTTATGTCGCCGCCTGTACGAAATATGAGCCACGCGCAACAAATTCGCATTTTGAATTTCCAATACGTCGGGGTGGGGAATCGTGGCGTGTATCAAACAATAATAATATGTATACCGACTATAGTAATATAATATTATATGGGTAGCATGTTGTTTTTAGAGTATGTTACATGTCATGCAATTTAAAGAGGACATCACACTAATAACAGCATCCACAGTTGTTGGTAGCCGTTTTTTTTATTCCTCTACATAATACAATAGCCGTCGTTGTTGTTACACTAAAATTCAAATTGATTAACCATCGAAACACGAAATATTATATTTTGTATATAGTGTTCTCCGAATCCCCGATGCACCGTACACCGGTTCCCCACGTAGGCCTTTTTTTAAAGTTTTATAAAATAGTGTTGTTAGTGTAGAAGTTTTAGAAGGAAATATAAAAAAAAATTAAATAAATTGTGTATTATAATTTGTTTACCTAATAATACCTTATAATAGGTACTTACTAATTTTAGTAGGTTTGGGGTAGCTGAGGATTGATCCCCGGGCGTAAAATTTTAGTGGGCGTAATTTTTTTGTGGGACTTTATATTAATGATTGGTTTTAGAAGTAAGAAACTATTTTTATTTCAAATAATAATGAAAAACAAAAATAAAATTATATATTATGGCGTAAAATAATTATTCGTCATTCTATTATTATATCGCGTAGCTGCGCGATCGGCGTGCGTCGGCGGTCGACAGTACATATAGATTATAGAGACAGACTAATAGTACAAATTAAATATAAACGATTGTATTTATTATTGATTCAATCGTAAATATAAATATATTAATTAATATGAACGTTTTCGTCGACGCACGGCGACGACGCGGACAAAAATAACAAACAATTAATTACCACAGTCCACCGTGATAATTCTGTCATTTGCCATTTGAAAGCGCGGCCGACCAAGCGGAATAGCCACTAATCAGTATAGTATATCATATTTTTAGTTAAAGGTAAGATTATGAATAGGTAGATTCGTATAAGTATACAAAATAACTAATAAGTATACTGGTTATTGGTATGCTGCTGTCAGTATGTACCTACTATAATTATTAAGATTCTGAGTGAAAGTGTGTATACTCCGGCCCACGAGAGTCCATACGTAAACCGCGCATTCATATAGTAATACGTGACGTCTGTTTTCTCCCACCATGATGCCATTCCCACTATTCGGCAACGTGCCGATGCGCAGTGGCGGTCGCGTTCTGACATATGGACTCTCGTGGGCCGGAGTATAAATATAAAGGAATTTTTTGATGCAGTGTTTTGTTAAAATTTCTGATACCTACACAATAACTTATAAGATTATCAATCAACGTACGATGTATTATATCTGCTTATTAAAAATTATGTTAATATTTTATAATATTATATATTATATTTACCAAGATGGTTCTACATTTGTTTATGTTCAAAAAAAAGATTTGATTTGTCTTTTTTTCCTTATTTCATTTATAAATTGTTTAATTTATTTACCTTTTTTATTGGCCTATTGTGTGCCTATTGTGTAAGCTCTATTATAATTGAGGCGCATAGAACCAAAACAGCTAGTGTTTTTATACAGGACAGGTACATAATTGAAGTATTGATTATTTTTCAATATTTTTTTTCCCCTAAAATCTACTCTCAGGAAAATAAACTCACATTTAATATTTAATTTCTTGCCTTCTAAACTATCTATAAAGCACTAACCCAATTAACATTGGTTAAATGTGTTTTAATGTGGGTTATAAGCCACTCAAATTTTGAAAATATTTAGGTGTATAGAGTTGTTTACAGACATTTTTAGTTTTCAACTATTTTAGGTTTTTTTTTCTATAAATATCAATAAAATTTTATTTGTTGGGTAAAAATCTTGAAAATTTAATAGAAGGCTCTAAATACATGTTTTCAATGGCAGATGAAAAATATTAAAAATCTGTAGTCACAATTTTTTTTCAAAGCATTTAAAGTTCAAATGTTGACAAAATACGTAAAAATGACGAAAATGTGCAAATTATTTTGAGTTAGTTATTTATAAAAAATTTTCATTTTAAAATGTAATACATGATTTAACATAAGTTTTTCTAATTTTATCAAAAACAAAATATCTAAAAGCAAATAAAAATACATTTTTATGA
>NC_042494.1:112869387-112914660 GCF_005508785.2 Acyrthosiphon pisum | reverse complement strand
ATGACGCGAAAATCTTTAAATCCATTGCAACACCATGAAGATTGTATATTATTACAAAATTATTTAATTAGTTTTAATGATTGGTGCACTCTTAGTGAACTCACTTTAAATACTAATAAATGTCAAGTTATTTCATACTCAAAAAAACGTAACCCAATAAATTTTAATTACTGTTTATCTAATATTAATCTACTTCGTTCCTCTCTAGTCAAAGACTTAGGTATACAATTCGACTCACAATTGCTATTCAATACCCATATTTTAACTATCCAAAATAAAGCTCTATCCTTGTTTGGTATGATTAAACGTAATTTCTCAGAATTTAATGATCCTGTCACCTTCAAATGTCTCTTATACTTCTCTTATCCGATCTTTACTAGAATACGCACCGATAATCTGAGATAATAATAACATTGGCCACAATAATCAAATAGAAAAAGTTCAAAATAAAGTGCTTCACTTTATAAGTTATAAGTGTAAAATTGATAGAACTCCTCACTCTGGTTACAGTAACATTCTAGAATTATTAAAAATAGATTCACTAGAAACTCGGAGAACAAATATTTACAACTCATTTCTCTCAAAACTATTGAACAATGAAATTGATGATTCGTTCATATTAAGTATTATAAATTTCAAAGTGTCTAACCATAACACTCGTAATAATCATTTATTTTATATTCATCCAGTCTCCCAAAACTACATGTTAAATCACCCAATCAATATTTTAATGTCTTATGGTAACAATCTTAACGATCATAATTTATTTAATTAATTGTATTCTTTAAATTTGTATTATCTTGTATTTCATTGTTTATTATATATATATTTAAATATAAGGTATGACTTCTGTTCATTTTAAGTTATTTTTTTTATATATTGTAACTAATGCTCAACTTATTGTAAATTACTATAGTTACTATAGTGTCACTATTGTAAATATATTTGAAATTGGACAATTTGTCCGTAAATAAATAAATAAATAAATAAATAAATAGTGTGTAGCAGATCTGTAAATAAAAAATGTTTTAGTAAAAAAGTTCTTTCATATTGAATTAAACAAGTATATTATTAAAAATTTTAATAGTTATAAAATATAGAGAATCTCTTTAGTATATTTTAATAGTAGTGTAAAAATCAGAATAACTCTTATTAAATTAAATTATTGTAACATAAGTAGTAAGTAATATGATTCTATGAGTAAGAACTAGCTTGATGTTTTTAACTTTTTAGTTAACATTATTATGTGTTAAAAAGTTAATAAGTATTTAGTCTGTAAAGTATGTTTGTAATTTTAATTCCATTTATTTGAAAACAAATGTAGGGAATGACAGGTATATTATTTTCAGGCTTGGTCTATGATTGGGCGTAATTTTAATATTTTCCCCGGACGTAAAAAATCTTAGTTCCGCCTCTGATTATCGTCATAATAAAATAGCTCATGCCGAGTCTTCTCAACAATTTAATGCCTTTGAATTCTTTGCAGAACCCACCTCACTTTAGTTTAATATTTACACGAACATATAAACTCAAATCAAGTTAAAAACTGTTTACCTTTTTTATAGGGCTGTTTAGAGAATATGAAAAGTTTTGTAAAGATATATTGTTTATTGTAATAGTTATGTAGGTACAACTCACAGTTTCCCATAATATTAAATTATATCGTGGTTTTGGTAAAAAAAAAACCATTCAAAACTAATAACCGTAATAAATTGGAAAAATGGGTAGTTATTTACATATATTTTTTTAATATTGTTATTATTATTGAATGTGATAAACCGCATAAAAAGACAATTATAAAGAATAAATTAAAAAGTTATTTATTTAAAAAAAATTTAAGACCACAATTACCCTAAAACAATGGTAAGAAATGCAGTAAGAAAAACAATAATGGTTGTTGGAATCCTCGTTATTTAAGTATAATTTCAGTTGAAAAAAAAATGTTATCTATAACTAAAGCCAACACGTTAAAAAAAATGAATATCTAAGAGCATGTTAAGACTTAAAGTTTATGATGTAAGGTCATTGGACACCCCCTTCTATCATGCCGTCCAATCTTGTATACTTGTACCCCCCCCCCCATATTACCTATTAAATAAATTTATTACAGATGATTGTGTATATTCTTGTTTTCTAAAAAAAAAATAACTTAAAAGTATTATTTATAGTGATCTTAAGCATATCTATAAAATGGAATGTACATCGTTTTTTTCATAACATCAGCTGTGGTCGAATTATTTTCAATTAATTCAAATAGTATTTTATATAAGCTTTATCTTACTATTGTATCATACAGCCATGCAGATGACCAGATCTCAACGCATTTTTAAACTTCATCAATATTTAAACATTTTAAATAAAATAATAGATTCCATGAATAAAACTTAAACCAGATTCTATTTAAATGGCTATTAATTTACTAACAATATTTTTTTTTTAAACAAAAAAAGTTTTACGTTGTTTTATATTTGTTTATAAACTAAAAAGTTTTCTAAAATGTAATATTATAAAACTTTACATAAATTAGCAACGAAAAAATATAAAACAATTAAAGACACTTCAAAAGAAACTTCAAAACAAAATAACTATTAAATCTAAGTTTCAATGAATAGGTACTCACTTGAAAGTATAAATACGTTATTATTACTATTACCTATTATTAAAATGTAATTTTAAATATCTCATTGTTATATACTATAATGTAACGTTTATATTACATAATAGAAAACCATGCTCGAAGAGCTCGAAATTAATATAGAAAATATAGGTATGGTGAAAAACAAATTTTGTATAAAATTAACTGTCTCAAAAAAAACATACAAATTTACTAATGTTTATAGTATTATACTCCTTACGGCCAATATGAAATAATGGTAACTTACAAAATATAAAATAGCTAAAATTCTATACAAATGTTTACGTTACCTGCAATCAAAACATTCTAATCATTCAGCTGTTCGCTCTGGCCTCTGATAACACTACAAGCAATCCACCGAGAACACTTAATAGAAAGTAGTACAGAGATTTCAAATCTTAGCTAGCATATTATAATTGTATATATACAATATACATATTGTAAATATTAGATTTAAAGATAGTATATAGGTATAAAATAAAATAAATTGACGAAATAATAAGATTTGTATAAGAAGAACATCAAAAAACATACGGCTACCTTTTGGTTGATAATATGTTCTTATTAAGAATTAAAATAAATTTAGTACTCGTTTATACAGTTAATAAAACATTTATTATATTGTTAGATCTCATGTTCTTATATCATATATACTAAAATTATATGATAAAATATATTATATTCTTAACTACATACCTAACTATTTATACAATGTTGTACTAGTTGTATCGATATACAACTTATCAGATGCGTCGAGCTGTGTGTCAAATAAAAAATGATTTGCATAACCTTGTATAATTGTTTGTAAAATCGAGTCGATTACTATTCTTTTGCAGTCGATGAAATCGATACAGTTCAAATGTGTACACACTAATATACAACCGAAGGTTGACAAAACTCGTGGGAACGCATGTCAAACTGTTTTTTTTAATCCCACACCAGTGACCCTTTACGGGTTAATGTTATTATTTTTTTTTTTTTTTGTGTTTTGTGATACACCATCACCCCTGGAGGTCTTACAATACACGTTTGGCTCTGGCCCTGCAATTTGTCCAACAGTATTATACATATAATATATAGGTACATGTACTCGTAAACGTGACACGGCAACTCGTTAAAAATCGTTTGCATTAATCATATGAAAAAAGGAAAAAATTACCATATCTATCTAATATATCCAAAACGGGTGCCAATAATCGAATTCGACTTAACTGAACATACGATGTTTTGGATCGTCAACGTTGCTTGCAAAGTGGACAATTTCTGACCCATATAATATATTATGTACGTACATAAATACCTATTTAAATGTATATTTTAGTTTACTTTGCTATCGTTATTGCTAGTTACGTTCAACCCGTCAGGGTAAATAATTTATTTCCCATACCACATTATACCTACGTTACAGCTTTATAAACGTAAGTAAATTATGATAAGCGTCCGTTTGTTAAAATCATATAACATACAATCGGGGAAGAATATAGGCCGATGGGGGTATAGGTTTTTTATTTATGGGCCCTAACTAGTGGTACACTAAGTGCGTATTATTTTCTTTTTATGAATTGTATTAAATTATAACCGCAACATCACAGCATGCTCGTATTTTTTCTCATACAAAAACCTCAAGACTTCCACATCAATTAACTCCATTCAACAATCAGTATTCAGTATAATCAAAAACAGATAAATACTGCTTTACCGTAACTCTTTTTCTAATTACGATCACATACGGCGCCTGTACGACGACCAATTCCAAACAAACTCCAAACTGACACCAACCAAAAATACCGTATTTCTATTTCTCTCAAGTATAATAACTGTTATATTTAACCATCAAAATTTAAATAATTCGTCATATTATGTAAACGCCTGACACGAGTGGCTCGCTAGGTCGCCATCGCACAAACAATGCAATAGAAAATGAGCCACTTCTTCTCAAACCTTCAAAAATGATTACTTTTCGAGACTAACAAAATTCACTAAGATACATAAGGGAAGAAGATCAAGCTTATAAGATCCAAATTGACGCAGACGCTCCCAACAAAACGATAACAGAATTCTCCAACGGGAGAGCTCTTTGGGCCCCTAACAGCCGAAGGGCCACCAACTAACGAGTAAACTGGCAGTAAAAATGGCGGTATATTGGTGGCTCTCACTTTATTATTCAAAGTATTTTTTTTTTTACTGTAGACATACAAAATAACGTAGTAGGTACTATTAAAACCAGCGTTCGCGTTGCGCTCGTATTTTGTAAGCCGCCGTTTTGAATTGCATTGATAAAAAAAATTAATAAATTATGAGCTAAATTATATGGCATGGATTAAATTATAAACATCTAATATTTATTATCTACAATGAGTATCAACATACACCTATTGATTTAAAATACGAGAGCAAAACTAATGGTATACATTTCAGCATTGGATAACAATTAATTTAACTGCATGAATTGAATTTTATAGAAATAAATAAGTACATATATATTTTTATCTTTCTGAAGCTCAAAAATAAAACAAAATGAAAATCATCTGAAAAGTTCGCAATCTTGTTTAGGTTTGGTCGTCGTGATTTTACTATTGTGGACATCATCGCCAGCCTATAAAGCGAGTTAAACTATAAAATGAAAATAAAGGCAACAGTCACACCCACTCAGAATGATGGCATCTGTTTTATTGCCCCACGACATTTGGCCATTCCGACTGACATTTTCAATTTTCATCTTATTGTTAGTGTCGTATTCTGAATAATAATTAATAATAAATTGTTTGTTAGTTTCTAAAACTCCTGACTAGATGAATAGTTTTCATTTACATCTCCCGTAGATATATTATAGAAAAGAAACCGATAAATATAAATGTGTACACAAAATACATAATAGTATTATAAATATTACAATACTGTAGCCTGTAGGTATATTGAAAAATTAAAATTATCTTATTTAGATATACGTCGACAATAATAATTATTTTATTTTTTTAACACGGGTAAAGTTAATAAACATTTACTCGGACAAACTGTTAAATAATAAAATATTTAACACACGTCAACCTCAAATTAATTTGTTTTATTGTTTAATTTAATACGTTAGTAACGTGCACGCAATTTACTTAAATACAATATTTATGACATAATTTATATTTGTTAATGTAAGCGGAGTCTGAGTAATTTACAAAATCAAATAAACATTATTTACATTTTTGTAAACGGATATTTTATGGTGTTATAATAACTGAAAAATAATTTAAATGTATATAGTTTTATACGATTCTACGTTCCCCATTGAATGAACATTTAATTCTGAACTCCGTAGTTTCAAGCATTGGTTTTCTAAGATCCTAAAATGTAATTAACAGCATATAGAATTCAGTTATATGAGCTCCGTATTCATTTTACATTTGCTTTTAAATTCAAAATAGTTATATGACACTACGTTACAATGAGGCTAGCGATTCAAGCACGCTAACCTAACCAAGCATACAGTGTCCATAGGTTAACCATATTTTTTTTATAACATATACAGTATTTAAATAATGAACAAATACCTATTGCATCGTCAATAGTTTTATATATTTTAGGCTGTATAAGAAAAAGTTTACTAAAAATCAATTTTTATTTTTATAACTAAACTATTCTGTCCCGGTAGATGTTATTTTCACATTTCTCTTTAAAGTGTATAACGAAATAGATGACTATACATAGTTACTGTACGATTCAATTCGCTATGCTCAACAAATATGTTTTTCTATCGGTCCTAAGCAAATATTTTTTCATCCCAATTCGAATTTTTACCATTCAAACGTACAACAGCCCTAGGCTCATCCTAGTGGCTTAGGTATCACCACGCGTGAACACTTTATTTCCCAAGAACAAATTGTAACGTCAAAAATGAAATTATAAACCCTAGGGGGCAAAGACAAGATATCTATAGTAAAGATTTTAAAGAATATGCCAAAAAGACAAGCAACTATCAACGATGATTAAAGAATTAAATTTAAGTTTTAAAAAGTTAACACCATTATAATAATTAACAAAATAACATATAAATTGAAAAATTTTTTATACTACCTGTTGAAGATTCTAAATGACCAGCGCTGTATTTAATAGAATATAGATAGTGGCATAAACTGTGCGGGGAGCTCTGCTACCTCTCTAAAAATACAACAAGGCAAGCCCCCATTAGTTTTTCGTAAATAATAAAAAAATATCATAAAAACACATTTTAGATTTGTAGAACTTTTTTTTCAGTAATATTTCTAGTTTTTTAACTAATAATTTAAATGATTATTTATAGAAAAATAATATGTTTGATACAATGATACGTTTAACTTATTATTTTTAATTTAGATTCAACCAGCTGTTTTTAATTAAATCGTTAAGCAAATATACTTTTATTATTAATGTTGATATAATATTATCTAAACTTAAATTCAAACGAGTAGTGTTTGAGTTATTTCATTTTGTATGTGTACTAAGGTTAATAGAACCATGATAATAGGTTTGTAAGACATGACGTCTATGATGATTTGAAAATTATAGTAATTAATATTGATTTAATAACATTTTATACTGATTTGTAAGCATTTTATAAATTGTATATTATTTAAAAACTGATTTTAAGGACTATATATTATTTGTTTGACTATAATACTTGCGTCTCAGTGATGTTCATTATTTTTTTAAAAAACAGTGAATTGTAGTTTTTTCAACATTTAATTGTATGCTGTATACATTATCTAAAATATTGTACTTAAGACGGCACATCTACGGTAACTTAACATTGATTAAATAAAAAGTTATTTTTAAAAAGTAAAATAATATGACTGTAAAAAAATATGAATTAAATTTAGTATTGTTTTTACTCTCCTGTAAGTAGAAAATGTAGTGTAGAAAAGGTGACAATTTCTGTTTATAATATTGGTTAAATGCATCGTATACACCGAGACAGTGTATAACTAAATTAAATTCAAAAATAGAAAGTTTATTGTTAAATAAAAAAATTGTTTGCTAATTTATGAACAGTTATTTTGTTTCTCAAAAATTAAACAATTTAACTAGAACTTAAGTTCAACATTTGCCTTACTCTCTCACTTCTGCAAAATACTGTTATATTCATTATAATTAATTAAAAACTATGTTTTTACTCATTCATTAAATAGAAAATATAATCTAAATGGATCACAGTAGGTAAATATTGTTACTAGTTTATGCCTATCCAAACAGAAAAACATTTTAATATTAGTTAATCATTCGTCAACAATTAACTTAATTTACTGAATCTCTTTTTAAAGAGAAAATTTTGTTAATTATAAACAAAATATTATAGTTGGTATAATAATTACATGTCCTTTGAAGGTGCCTAATGAATTTTTCATACCTAATTTTAAACTATAACTTACTTTATGTTGATATATCTATAAAGTTAATAAGTTTTCAGAGAAAAAACTTAAAAATAAAACGAAAAAAAATCTTTGGTAGGTACAACAAAGTACACAATTTTACTCAGAATTTCTGGAATTTTTTAGTGGCTAACACAGTAATTATTGACTTTCTAAGTTTTTTATAACAACTCTACAACATGTCAAATATTACAATATCTGTTGATATCTCTGAAAAACCACAATAATCGTAGAGATACGTTGTAAGCTATATATATTTTGATTATAGGTGTAATTTAATGGTAACAGAATAGTTTACTATTTATAGATGAATTAAAAAATGAATCTTTTATATGAAAATATCAACTAGGTACCTATAGTAATATATACCACTATACCTAAAGTTTTAACCTTAAAACATATTACACCCAATAATTAAAATGCTTAAGTGAACACTTAAATACAGAACATAACATTAACTTTAAAATTATCAGTTTCTATGTATTTATCAATCAATAAATTCAATATTCTCTAACCACCAATAATTGTTAAGTACCAGAGTGAAATATTAATAATTGTTAAGTATATCATTAACGGTTTCTTTAATTCTATTTGTGACTATTTTATTTCATCAAATATATATATACATATTATATTATATAAGCTACATAAACCACTTAATTTAAAAATTTACGTTATTTTATTCCAATACTTCAACTAGTTTTAGTTTCGGTGCACTACGATTGCCAACCAAAAAATGTTATGAACCAAAAATTGGATTATAGAAATGTAACACAATGATAACTTATTAGAAGTAGGTAGGTACCTATACAATTCAAAATAGGAAATAGATATTTGATAAAAATGTTTTTTCTCCCTATGTTTTTAGCCAAAAATACAGTCAGCAATACTTTTTTGTGTTTAATTGAAAATATTCATAGCGATAACTAATTTTTCTGATTATAATATATTAGACAATTATGTATCCGCTGGCTCCTGATATATTGTAATATATCTAGATATATTATAAGTTTTTTATTTTTAGTATCGGGAATTCGAGAACATTGTGTATTATGTTTTAACCGTAAATTACCTAAAGTTTACTGTAAAAAAAATAAATAATATATTTCTATTATTCTGAAAACACATTTACAAATAATAGGTGGTTGCCATAATATTACATAAGTACTTTAAAATAAATGTATCATTAACTTTGTTTTAAAATAAATGAAACACAATTTAACTGTTTTTCACTATACTTAACAGTTATTAGAATGAAAAAATAACCCTATAAAATAATTACTAATAATATCATATCAACAAAAGAAAAGAAAAACAGTTTTAAAAATAGTACCTACTAAATTTAATATAAAATATAAATGAATATAACTAAAATAAATCAAATTAAATCAATATTACAATTTTAAAAGAAATAGGGTTATAAAATTCACAAAACTGAAAATTTGATAAAACATTTTCTGATTAATAAGTGACAAGTGTAAACGTACACATTTATACATTTTCTTACTAATTTATTAAAAATGAAAACATCCATCTATTTCCCTATCTAATTCTTATGTATTCGATTTTCCGAGACATTCATGTTCATAAATCATAATGTATAGCCGTCATAATTCGCGTCAAAATTTATTTAGTTTTCAGAATATGGTCTAAAAAAAAATCAATACACCTTTATTATCCGTCAAACTATCTAGGAAGGTATTGTAAATATTGTAGTATACCGCTACGAATTTGTTCACAAGGACTATATAATATATTGACAGAAATATTTAATGATATCACAGATATTATACATTTTATTATTTACATAATTAATGTTTAAAACTCAATAGATGTTATTACAAATAAATCTTTTAATATTTTTACAAAAAAAAAAAAAAAACCCGTACTCTCACAACTATCACTTAAAATATTACTTTGAAAATTACATACATAAAATGGAATGCCCTCTTAAAAAAAATCGTGTGACTTACTCTCTCTTCATAATAATAAAGTAAAAAGGCTATCACAGTTGCTTGGAAACCCCCTTCACACCAGTATTCTCGATGATTGGACAAAGCTTCCAACATTTTTGTTCCCTCTCAAATCTAATAAAAACAAAAGTCGTTAGAGTGTTAAAAAATAAGAACCAAGTATTTCAGACAGTTTGCACAAATTATTACTGACAACTGCTCATCTGGATGAAAGGTTTGGTACCTCTTTAACTTATGATAAAACTAGGCGTTTCATGATTTTTTTATTAGTTTATATGTAATATTTAAAACAAAGTTGTTCATTGCTACAACAAATAATAAATTCGAAAAAAATTTTAATATTTGTTGAATGTAGTAACAATAATGTATTTTGTAATGTACACCCAATTATATAACAAAAGTCGCATGCTTCAATCGATCATCATCTAAAGGCCTCGCCTTATCGTGATAGCCATAAGTCTCTGTAATTTGCCATGTTTTTCAATTTTGAATATGTTTTGACCTCCATGAGATGTTCTTCCATCGATATCAATGCATTAATTGAATCGAAAACACAACATAAACCTATTAATATAAATTATAAGTTTTTATTCAATACAATTTTTCATTTTTATATTAAATTAAATGTATTTTAATTTTTAAGTCTTAATAATTTAGCTTAGTGTGATTTATGGACACCTATTTACTAGCTGTAGTAAAATGTTCACTATTATAGTAACAAGCTAAATAACTTTAAAATTATCGTTTGTGGCTTGGCGTGGCGTGGTGGCTGCAATCAGTCACGCAACGTGATTGAGAGTAAGTACCAGCCGCTGCTACTTGTTCCCGGATGGGTGACCACCCGGGCTCGTAGTTGCAAAAACCTTGCCACACATACACGTGTTGCTAACCAACCGTTTCAACCCTACCAACCGTTCCAACCTTACCAACCATACCAACCATATCAACCATAATCCCTACAATAGCTAATGGCCATATAGTTGCCAGGCGCGAGACCAATTAAAAACATTTAAAAAAATTATTGTTATACTTCAAACATCATAGAAATCACAAAATTGAATATGAAAAATGAACATATCTATTTTGTTTATAAATGAAAATGTATTTACCTATTTAAATTTTTTAAATTTCTATTATAATACTATAAATTTTATTATAAATATTTTTATTTTTGTTCTTACTCGTTTTAATAAACATAATCTGTATGCTACAGCCTACCGCACACGATAAGTAGAAAAAGAAAAAGATATAATAACATTAATTTTAGTTACGGTAAATTTTCATTTTATTTTTTCGCAATACCGATCAAAGTATTTTGAGAAATAGGGACGGGTTTTAAGAGGCTAAACCTGTATGTTGGAATAGACCCAAAAATTAGCATACCAAATATAAAATAACCCAAATGACCAACCGTATGTGAGGCTTACAAATAGGGGTAATGTCACTGTCAGAACCAAGTGCTTTTGAATCATGGTTAGTACCGATGAGTAAATTTACATGAAATAGGCATTCAACCAAAAATTATAGGTTCAATTTTGACTGAAGATATAAAAAATTGAATTTAAAATAGTAACTACCTATTTTTTTAATATACTTCTTATAAATATATACACATTATACGTCACAATGCCATACGAGTATAATATAAAATGTATTATCTTCGCATAATTAATATGACAATGTATTATATTTAAAGTTAAAGATTTTTTAGCTTCGAAAGAGTTAAAATATTTGATTGGGTATCTAAACGTAAAAAATATGTCTAGTTATATAGTAGAATAGTAAAACATATCAAATATACGAGTAGGTATGTGGCAGACACTGGCAGTAGGTACAATGTAATAATCATCTATAAGAATAAAGTCGACAAATTTTATTGAACTCTGGTAAATAAAATATAAAGTTTATTGGTTTTGATATCCACTTTTTTTTCATTTCACAGAACGAATAACTCCATAAATCAACAGTATAGAGAATAATGATATACTGTATTTACCGTGTATATACGTGTGTGTCTCACACGTGCGTTTCGAAAGTACGTAAGGTACATACGGGAGTGCGGTGGCCGGAGGAAAAAAAATTCTTAGTTGATTTTTATTTATTTTCCTTGCCAAAAGTGTGCGTAGTCGCGTAAGTGAAAGAAGAAGAAAAAAAAAGAGCGGAACGAGACGCAGTGCATTTTTCACCGCACCAACGAGGCGTGTTTATACATCACAATAATATTATTATTATAATATAATATATTATTATAACGTACAGGGCGGCGGTGGCGGGCGAGAACGGCACGACGGCCGAACAACACACATAGCTCGCGTGTTATTTCCGACAGCCGTTTCCTGCGGGGGTCCTGGGCGGCTAGCGGGCTGTGCGCGCGCGTGTTACGATTTTACAAAACGAATATTACACCGAGAAACGAACAACGAACACGACATCGTTTGTTACACCCTCCGAGACGTGAATAAATCATATTATATACGAGAAACTTACACTTTACGACGCATGCGCGAGTGTGTGTGTTTTCCACAGCTGTTCCATTTATGTTTATATTATATACCTATATATATAGGTATATATATATTATTATACCTCATATTATACACAATATTATTATTACACAGTATAGGTATAGTCGCTTACCCCGTACACCACCTCATCTCCGAGACAACCCCGACGACCCAACGACGACAGAGAGTAATAATAATAAAAATTATTTAGATATACGAGAACTTAGGTAGGTACTTGTTGCGCGTTCGGTCCCCGAAGTGTATATAATATAATAATAATATTATAATCCTTTCGCTGTAGTCCTGTTCCGTCAATTTTTCGAGTTGCGATAATATTATATTATTATGTTTGCACGTATATTATTTACCCACACCTAAGCCTATGCGGCTATGTTACACGATTCTTTCATAAGTCGTTACAAAAATTTTATTTTTACAACTTTTCATTGTAATCGTATTTAAGGTTTTACTTTTTTCAACTGCTACATACAATTTTAGTGTCATATTCCCAAGCAGAATATTATGTTCTTGAGTATTTCGATAGAATACAATTTCGGACGAGTATAGTTAATTAGTTATAATAATTTAAAGCTTTGTGAACGATGTAATGGACCCACATTTTGGCGGGGTGCCTCTGTGTCATTCAACTTCGCTCGACTAAACTTTAATAAATACTTATAACTCATAAAACACTTGTCCAAAATTTGATTTTTATACATCAAAGTACTTTGAATGTTATTCTGCTTTGGAATAAAAAAGAAAAATGTATGAATAACCGTATAGGCATTGACTAAAAACTTAAACATGATAACGAAAAAATATTGTACATTTTTTTTCAAGTATTTTGTTATAACTTACAAAAATTTAAAATAAATATTTTCAGAAGCTGACCATTTTTAAAGTAATGAATGTTCTTTGTTAAAAAAAAATCACTAGTATAGATATGCTCCAACACGACTTTACGTACACCCGTTGACGCGTGTTCTAACAATGATCATATTGTTCGAGTCAACCACCCCCGGTGCAGGTCGTTCCGACTCTTCGGAAATGAATTCCTAGGACAATTTACAAGCTATCTTTGGTGTGCCCAGGAGACGATTGTGATTGTGACGATAGGATTTTTTGTCACGCGTGTGCTATATCCGTTCGAAAAATATCGATGTTAAGATTACAAGTCTGTAATGAGCTGCATCAAACGACCGTGCCCATTCGACAGCGTATCGCGATAGATTACGATTTACGGAATTTTCGTGCGACGACAATTTCTATTTTACTACTGGTCATATAGTCTTATATAATATAAGATATTATATTATCTATGCATATAGTACCTAAACGTGTACGAGACGATAAATGATAATAATATGATAGTATTTATTTATAGACGTATATTATAATTGTTCATCGACGCGCCTTTTATTTAGTAAAGTATTTCACGAGACAACACTTTCTGTCTTAAAATCAATTATTTAATTTTAAAGAAACGTAAATAATCTACAGTCAATTATTAAGAACAATATTATCGTACTCGATCATTATACTTTATTATGATATCAATACATCGTATTATAGAATGTCATTGTTTTATTAGCACAGCTACAAATAGTGTAATATCTAATGTATAATTAAATACACAATCGGTATATGTGAGTGTAATAAAATTGAACTAGTTGACTATTGCCACCCCCCCCCCCCCTCCAAGCTTTATTTCTACACAATTTTATACTGTTAAAAACAAAATTACAAAACAAAATCATTGACATTTTCTGAAAATTATGACTTTACCCCCCCCCCTCGCCAACCATGTCACTGGAGCCACCCCTGTGTAGGGGTCTATAGTATACTCTTTGCAATCACTTAATGATTTGAAGTCTTGACTTGTAGTATTGACATAAAAGTTAAGGTAATAAGAATAACATATTAACATAACAGTTATATTGTTTGTAAGTTGTTATTTTTAAATTTGAATTTTTAAGCGGGTTATTAGTATTTTTAAATTAATTAAATTATAATATTTTACGTACTCCTTGTAACTTGTACAATAATCATCCTATAGACAGAACTATGCACTTAGGCAATAAGCACCCACATCTATATTTTTTAGCTAGATTATTTTGTTTTTGAGCTTATTATTTAATAACTACTATAACTACTAAGGTGTATTTATTTATTATTTTATATATCTGTAATCAATATTGTATTTTACTATATTTATCTGTATTAATTTATATAAATAGTGATAATAATAACTCGCATAACAATTTGAATACTGTAATAAAACCAACGTACCTATAAACAATAATAGTATTCTTACCATTAAGTTGATTAATATGTATTAATGTCTATTCACTCTCGTAGTAAAGCTATAACCTCACAAAATTGGTTCTGATGAACAAAAATATGCAATGCACTATGCATCCTCTTAATATGTATTTAATATTTTACAACACAAATTGAATTAAAATAATTTTGATTAAGTAGGTAATTAAAGTGTTTACATATATTTATATTATTGTTTTCAGAGATCCTCGTTTTTAAGCGTACCTTATAAACATAATTTCATTCACAACAAATCATTAAATTTTAACAATACAAAAAATAATAATTTTGATACTTAATAGACAACAAACGAGTACAAAATTATGCAAACCAAATCCACATATTCTTTTTTGAAATTTTTAAAGTAAAAATATTGAGAAAAGTTTCAACGCTATAAGTTAAAATATTGTCCATTAAAATGCATTCATCCATGGTAAAAACATCGCAAATCAGCCAACACTTAAAACTTTGTACCACAGAACTCTGTAGGATAAATGAGTGTTACATTGGTTGATTAATGTTTGTTTTAAGTTGTAACTATTCGTGGAAAAACATTTTAAATACCTTGCATTTTTCGAAATTTTCTCGACGATCATTGACGAGTGATGAATACCTAATCAGCCTGAATCATATTTTACCCGACATTTTCCTCTTAAATTTGGATTGAAACTTTAATTATATGCTAATAAATATTGAACATCATAAATAATTATTTTTCAATTTCCTCATCGAATAATTACGGTCAATTGAAAAAAAAATACCAAAAAGGTTATCCATGTCATGTCAAAATGAATCATAACAGAACCTTACTCTTGGATGATTTGAAAAAAGGAATTTATTTTTATTTTTTATTGCTATAAAAGATAATTATAAAAGTCAATAACCTTATTAATAAATATAACAATATTATCAACCTTCGAAATACTGTGGTAATTTGACTTTTTTTCAATCTAAAAAATTAAAATTAAATCAATTTCAAGACTTTTTTTTCTCATTGTAAAACCATATTTTTTTTATATATTGTGGTGCCATTTTATAAAATACCCCAATGTCTTTATATTGTAATATATTTAATATATTATAAATAGTTCACTAAACATATATTAAATATATTAATGAGAAAAATTGATATAATTCAATTTACATTGCCTTTATGCTTTTAAATAGTATTCATTAGCGAACATAATATTCTTCCATAATCAATGTATTTAGTATCATGACAAGTTTTTTTTGGCGTAATAATATACATTAAGTATTCCTAAATTTTTTAATTTTATTAGCTCTATTTTACTGTACTAGATTTTCTACTACATGAAATATTTAATTTAATTTACAGTTCACAGTTTAACTCGTAAATAACGATTATTCACTGATATAATAATGTTATAGTTTATTAAAATTAAAATATTTTAATATTTTGTTTTTATAAAATTCTAATTAACAAAAAAATATATTGTATATAACACCTTAAACACCCACGTTAAAGTAACTACATTTTTAATTATACATTATGTTATTAAAATTAGATATTTAATATTCTGTAATATTTATATTGTTCTATTGACATACATTCATACTAATTGTATATAATTGTATTGTATACGGTATTTTTTTAATTTTTATGAAACGAAAACAAATAATAACAAGTAAAACCGATCAAGTGAAAAGCAAACGTTGGAAACAGATTTGGTTCGTATTAATTGTCAAATTTGTTCAACGAATTGGTTGTGATCTTAATGTTTCTACATTCTAGGATGTTTGAAGTTGTATAAACTGTAAACTAGACATCGTTTAATAACCATTAAATTAAACTTTAATAAGAAACAATTAATGATGTTGGTAGTGGAAAATCTGCCGGTTTGTTCTTATAGATCCACAACGCCCAATCTCGAAAATTCATGACTTAGTGACATCATTTATGGTTTTCAGTGTTTTTTTTAAATGAAAGTATACGCGTACTTTTCACCAATGAGATGTTACCTATCTTTAAAAATATCAGCACGATTATAATATTTTAAAGCCATTGCCAGTTAACATACGTATCACAAAATAATGCTGATGAAAATAATTAATACAAATCATTTCATTGAAAATTATAAACTAATTTAATATGCTTTTAGAACCGTCATAGTTTCGTAAATATTTAAATTATGAACCAAAACCTAGACTTAATCACCTAAAGTTGTAGAAAAATAAAACATAATTACTATTATTAACAGTAAGTAGGTACTTTTAAGATTTTTGATTTCACTATACAATTAAAAAATCATTAGGTAGGTACATACAAAAATATAATGTTATTCGTCTTCTTTCGTATTATTGAAAAACTTCTATTTAGAGTATTTATAATAATTATTTCTATATTCGTGACCTTAAGATGGAGATGCTCTTGAGATGAAATGTAGAATAGGTACCTTTATCATTTTCAACAACCGTGAAAATTGCGGGAAATGTAAATCTTTGGATTGCGCTCGACTGAAATGAATTAATCTAAAGAGCTTGTCTTTGTGTGCAATACTACTGGTAAGGAACTGTAGGGATTTTATGATTAAATAGTTATACTGACTCGATGGGTAGGTTTGTCTGAGATCACCGCTGTGCAATAGTCTTATTGGCCAACAGTATATTATGGTAAATCCAGAAACGGTCTTACAGCCTATAAATTAACTTGCGTCGAATATCGCTTTGATGTAGTTCTTTTAAATAGGTCATATACATTCAAGATGTATACTCGTAGCTGTATAATCTCCTTTAAGTTGGGCAAACTGAAACCGTGGAGAATTTTAAGCCGTATAATACACAACAAGTAATTTTCATCGAGAGCTACATTCGAAATAGGTAATTTCAATTAATATCACAGTTCAATTACTTATCTATTCAAATCTAGATTAATTTTAATTTACAAATATCTGCTAAATTTCTGACATTATATGAATAAACATTTGTTTTAAATAGTGCGGTTGGCCATTTGAAAATTTGACATGAATAAATAATAATAGGTAGGTATACAAAAATAGAGTAAAACTATAATAATCTAGAAAAATGGTAAAATACATTTATACATAGTGCCATACATTTTAAATACTAATTTGATTTTATAGTTATTTATTCTATGTTTATTGTGTCTATTTCAGAATAATATATTCCCTGTTATAAATCTTATCATAAACAGTAAATAAGTAATTTTAAAGTTTTAAGTTTATATCCCTAAATAACTTGACTGATTATATAATAGTCCATTATTAGATTCTAGCGCAATTTATCATGACTCCTATAGTTAATAATAGACATAATAACCGTAGATACTGAGCTTTATAACCTAAAGAAAACGTCTTGAAATTCGGGACAAAATTATACTCAAGGAGAATCCCTTTAAGATCCCAGAAGTTTTTCATTCATTTTCACTAGATAAAAAATAAGTTTTAAACTGTCTTTCAGCATGATATTTTTACTTTTACGATTAATTTATTAATGTCTATATAATGATAAGATGTGCTAATATTACTATGCTTTGGCTGTAGAAAAATTCTACATGATAATATTATATAATTCAATAAATGAGGATGACATAATATTATACTAGGAAATTAAATATAATCATGGTTTTTTTTTTTTATTATCTTCTAGAAATAACATTACAGCTCAACAATTATGCAACAATATCAATTAATATTTATGTAAACGACTATACAGTAAATTATAGACGTAACAAAAAAAAAAAAAAAGATGAGAGTAATTAAATAGCATTACATACAATTTATAGTTTGGACATACAATGACAATAAGATTCATATATAAATATAAGTATATAAAATATGAACGTACAAAGTATAAGTGAAAATGAATAGACAGATAATTAACAGATAATTAACAATGTGGTATAGCGTGATTAACATGAGTAGATGTATATAAATTGTTTATACTTGAGACTTACTTAATAGTGAAGTATTAAGAAGGGAAAGAAGGGGTTTTATGATATTCGAAAATTCGGAGATAAAAGAGGTTAACAAAGTTTCAATACTTGAAGAAAGTTGAGAATGCATTTTACCGGAGGACGCGATGTGAGCATAAGAAAGTTGATTAGTACCAAAATAGGCTATGGTAGAATTGTTTTTAGAAAAAGGGGTAGGTATGGGAGGATCTCGCCTGATAGGAGATTTAGGACGTTTAATTTTATATAATCGGGGCAGCCTTTGTAATTGGCCGTGTAGCTGCCATTGCATAAAGCACATCTGGCTGGAGAATCGTATGGCTTGGTACAGGAATCTGAGGTATGATTTTCCCCACACTTCACACATCGTGGATAATGGGAACAGTATCTCCGGGTATGTCCATAAGACTGACACGTAAAGCATTGTGAAGGTCTCTTTGGTGGATGTGGTTTTTCGACAACGATTGCTGAGTTAAGAAGAAACTTAACCTTAAATATGCCAGAGTTATTGGTGGCTTTTTGAACGTTAAATAATTATTTTATTATATAGATATCGATAATAATGTACCTACTAATAATTCAAGAGTATCGTGTAATATGAGTATATGATAAATATAATATAGACAAGACCATAACTGGGGAAAGGGGAGGTCCAGGAGTTCGGATAATAATAACAAATAGCAACATAATAATGTGTGAAATTATTATAATACAATATTATAATAGGTAAACTTGGTTTTATTGTAGTTTAATTTAACATAATTGTATTGGTTTATTTAGGTAGGAACTGATAAACAGTGAAAGAAATATTAAAAAATGAGCTTAGTTGTGTTAAATATAACAAATAAAAGTTGTCTTTAATTTTAAATGTTATGAATAGGTACCAAATATAAATGAGATAAACCATTAATTGCTTTTGAAGTCAGTGTTTGGTTAATTTGTGTAATGATATTTTATTCGCATTAGTGAGAAACTAATACAAAAAACCAATATTAATGTGTCAAAAAAAATTTTTTATGAAGTTGAATTAAAAACTTAAAAGTGCCATTACATGTTAATTTTAAATAATATGGTGATCCTAAGTGTATATTGTTTGTGGTACTTGGTTCATTTACAAATGATATTATTTTTCTAAAACAAATGACGAAATAATATTTACTCAAGCATCCATTGTTCTGTCCGTTACAAAATTCTCATAAAGTAAATTAGTCAGTTTAGATAATTTATCTTCTTTGATATTCAAATGTAAACACTATACATATTTTATTGTTTGCACATCATTACCAATCACCAAAATATACATAGTTAATGGTAAATACCCAATTTACCTGTAGACTGTAACATATTGATATTATCTGCAAGTATTAACACTATTTCCTATATGAATAGTTTAATTATTCTAATATACTTATATACCAATATATTCAATTTTTATTAAAATAACATGTACACAATATCCATACAATATATTTTGATATTTTATATTTAGTCATAAAAATCATATAAAGGCAATGTAAAATCGCCGGAAAAATGCTTAACCTGGAATCGTGTTTTACCAGGTAATTAAATGATTTGAAAATTAGGCCACACAATTTAATTTAACTTTTATGCGATTCAACTATTAAAATAATAAAAAGTAAATATAAAAGAAAAATATCACCGAAAAAAAAGACACTCGCTGAAATTATCGATGTTTATCTTCTCTCTTCTATTAAAGAGTTCCAGATCCACTCTGGTCCAACTAAATAATCCGGGTTTACCAAGTTTTTGCCAATAAAAAAAACCCCTTGTATACCGGCCAGTATAATTATATATACAGTAGAAGCCATGAGGAAAGAGCTCCTTGTGCCGACTACGCTGGAAAAGGTGTATTTAATTTAGGAAATGCAATTTAAAGTAGGTGGCATATTGTGCACGAATCAGCCTCGAGTCCAAATTAGGTTACAGCTCAGCAACTTAAAGTGGATTGTAAAGGTTAAGCATAACTGAAGGTCGGAGACTCGAATACAGTATGTTGACTTTAATTGAAAAATTTAATTTGCTTACGTGCATTACAAATACGCCTAAAAGCGATCAAAATAATTGAAAAATACCTTTTATGTTAATTTAGGTACATTTTAATTTATGGATCATATAAGCATTAAAATCCTAAACAAACATTAAATATGACTTAATAACAGAGTTCAATACACCAATCGAAGACGCCAAGCTACATTTCAACCATATTTAAACTATAATAAACTATAAGCAGTAATATCGACCGACTAGAACAGGAGTTACACAATTATTCAATGATAAACAAATAAACAATAATATATTTTATTTGTTATTTAAGTTAAATAAATTTGACAGAATGTCATATTATACTTCATTAAATTCTAATACCTACTCTAATAGTTTAATGACAGGTTGACTATATTGTGCGTATCAATGTATTAATACATTGATTTGAAACATCTGATAATGCATTTTGACTACTGTTCGACACTTATGAGGTGGCTTATATATTTTGTATGTAAATGAAATTAATGTTTTAAGTGGGTGAAAATGACTAACCCAATTCCAAATTATAAAAAATGACTTATAACTTATAAATGAATTATAACTGTTTACAACACATTTACAGGCAATAATCCTTGCCTTGTTATTGTATTCATACGTGACAGTGGCTGTGTTCTTGAAGTTTTGTTTTTCATTGCAAGGTGACATATTTACCACCCACAAAATAATAATCATACACTATAAATGAAATACACCATTTTGGTTTTATCTGTCGATGAAACCAACAAAATAGTAATTGGACTAAATATCATTGATTGTTATTAGAATCTGTTCAACGTCGAAAAGGCGTTTCTAATAACTTAACAACTGAGTCTATGCATGATAATAGATTCGTTATGAAAACATAAAATTGTGGTATGAGAGTGTATGACTAAAACAGTCACTCCGTGAATTTTTCGTTGTTAGATATTTAACAGTAGTTGGGCGTGGCCGCGGGGCCCCTCTGTTTTTTTAGGGTCTCGTACATTTTTTTATTTGCTTGACATGTAACTGGTCTATATAGGGAGTAGGGACTCGAGAGTACGTAATTTTTAGACGCAATTTTTCTTTAAAGGGCCCAGATGCTTACCCATAATATAGTGTAAGCAGGCCATAATAGTACAAGTGTCAAATAACACTTAGGAGTCGATTTTTAGGATTAATTATGTGACTTCAGCTAAAATCTTACTAAACTCTGTTCTTAAAAACAATGGCCTCAAATAGGCCACAAGGGCGCCGCTAGCTGACCCTCCAGCGGCCCCGCTGTTAGACTCAGCAATCATGCAAATATTGCATACTTTTGAAAGTTTAATAAATTATATTACGCTTACGCCTTATAACTTATGAATTTTGCATTCAAAGTTAAAATTCTATAGAAATATAATTTTGGTTTTCATGATTTCTTTTCTGTGTACCTAATTAATAATAATAATTTACTATTTAGTATTTTGTAGTTTCAAATTTCTCAATAGTTTCATAGTTTAATATTGAACAAATGAAGCATTATTAGGGGAATGGGACGAGGGGCGTCAGGCTTCACGTTAATAATATCATACAGAGTGGTTTTTTAAGCATACTCACACTATTATTATGCTATTATTATACTCACACTATTATCACTATTATTATTACTATACAAATTCTGATTTTTGGAATTTTTAAATGCACTTGAAGATTTTCGTATACTTGAGATTTTTTGTACCATTTAAGAATTATCCTTAGTATAAACATTTTAATAATAGAGCAACTAGGTACTTATTAGAATTTTTATTTATATATATCAACATTTTCAAGAAAATCACCTGCTAAATAATTTGGCTGTAAAAAAAGGAGTTATCATTTGAAAAATAAAAGTTTTATATCCACAGAACACTCCTTAAGTAGTAAAAAAATATCAGAAAATTTAAAATATGGTCTTTAGGTATACTTATCTAAAAATTAGAATTTGAACAAATGTTTTTTTAAAGGAAAAAATGGTAGTGAAAATGTTAAATACAGTTTTTTGAGGCCTTTGTATTTCATTATGTCTTATGGAACCCCTTACAAAACTGATCTATGGGCCTTTGGTGTGCCAGGCCGACACTACGTGCGTGTCCAAACGGGTTATTACTATAATATTGTCATAATAGCGAAAAGCGCAAGATACCATTGGATGTATTAAAATTGCCTTTACACCACGCCGGCCAATGGATATAATTAACACTTCTATAAATATATTTAAAAATATCGATTTGAAGTAAATTATAACTTATAACAATGACTGTATCTAAGTGGAGAAACATATGACAGTTAGGTTTCAGTCACATTAAAGTGTTTGTAACAACGAGTGAAACAATCTTATAAAACGCATTTAATGATTAGTGACAAATTCTCTTAAAACACCAGAAAGCATTAAAATTAAATCTATCATAACATACCAATTACCTATACTTGATAGAAATTATTTTGTCAAATAACTACAACGTGTAATGAAAATAATTAAAATCTTAAACTATTTATCTGTAATCATTAAAAATTTAAAATATAACTTTTTTATAATAGTAGAAAAACATAAAGCTAGTATAATTTTATTTTCTAAAATATTCTAGCTATTTATTGTGGATTAGATATGTAGACATCCAATAATCAGTAATGTTCTCTCTAAATAAAACCACACGAGTTTAATACAAAATGCACATCACACGATCCCGCCATACTATTTCAGCTCATCATCCTCAGTTCTGTCACTTTTTTACTTTGATATATATATATTAAAATTTACATACCTAAGTATTTTAATAATCAAATGGTAAATCAATTAAGCTAGCAAACACCACAAAATATTTTTTCTCCAAATTACTGACATACACAAATATTTTAATATCATAGCTTTTTCTCATCCATCACATTCTTCGGAGATTTAATTCGGAGGTACTAGTGAAAAAAAAAGAAATCCCGGTGTTTCATTAAAATTTTTAATAATTTTTATTTACAAGTCTATAAGCAAATTGGACTCATTCGATTTAAACGATAGCAAAAAAATTAACACATTAAATCGATGCAATTAATATTTTTATTTTGTATAGCATTTTTGAGCAACATATTTCTCTACTGATTAAAAACATAGATATAAATAAATAATGTGTGGTAATATATAGCTAACAGAGATAAAATATAAATAAAAATAAAATATTTACAATAATAACAATAATTCAAATGGTTTATTTGTCAATTAGGTAATTTTAGTTATAATGTAACACACAGCCACACAGATCCTTCATCCACTTCACCATTTCTTATATCGCCAAATGATACATTTTATTATTATACCTTGGTATATACAAAGCGGACTCCGATGCAATAATATTGGTACACTGACAATAAGGTGGAAATGTGGCCTTTTTCAGAGACCGATATAATTGTGGAGTTTTATAACGTTCCATAACCTTTTTTATAATCGTTTAACAATGTAATATAAAACAATGACACGTAGTTAATGCAATGCTTTACTATTTTGATTGATTTTTCATAAACAAATATATATTTATATTATTCTATATAATGTATATTTAACGGTTTCCAAATTTAATAATTTTAAATTGTATTACACCTAGTAAATACTAAAATCTAAAAATCTGAAATAATCAGTGAAAATGTCATAAATCTGTATTGCAATGACCTATTAAAAGTTCTATTTTATTTTTTTTAAATTTTAACTATAGAGTTCCGTAAATAATTTAAAGTACTCATGTTACCCAGCATTTTAAAACAAGTACAAAGTACATCGCCTGTTTAAAACATATAACTATGCTTCCAATATAACATGAAAAGAGTTTCATCATATTAAAGGTCCAAACATAATATTATAGTAAATGGAAATTTATAATCGCATAACAGATATTGTCAATTTATTAATATTTTTAATTGGTTTTTGAAATCTAACAAAATAGAATCACTGAAAAAAAAATATAATCTAAATTATTATATGGTACCATCGAATGTAGATATTATGTTAATTTTAGAAAAATAAAATAAAATTTAGAAAAATTAGTAACAACAATTTTACGTGTGAGGACGAACACGTTGGGATAGGTACTTTTTATACAGAACGCATAAATTGTTGCATTATCATACAATCGTATTTAAAGTTTTTTTATCAAAACACACAATTATTCAAATTTAGTCAACCAAACATAATAGCTGTAGAAAATACTACCTATTTTAGTAGCCAACATTATTTAGGGATGATTTTAAGGTTAGTAATATTGCCGCAAAGAGATTACAGATAATAGATACAATTTTGATTTAAAACGATTTGTTCTCGATATAAATTATAATTCTAATATTTCATAGAAATATGACATTATATCACAGTTATTAAACTAAATTTTTAATTTAAAATGTAATATATTGACATGGTTTTATACTTTTGTTTTACAATGAAAATATATTATTATTTTGAATATGTCTTCTTTCAGATATTAATTGATCTCGTCTTAATATTAAAAATAGGTAATTTAATATACGTATATTCGTTATTTAACCCAAATAACAAAATTAATTATAACTCCTATTAAATATTTGTTTCAATATAACATTTCATAAGAAGATTACAAACATATACAAATTACAAATTTATCGTTTCACATTTTCAAAAATGTTTACAATAAATTTGGATTATCGCTCAATGGTTATTAAAAAACAAATTTACTATGTAAAAATTGGATATTATATTATATTAATTTATTGTTTTACTATAATATAATTTCCAATGTAACTCCCAATTACGCAATTGAAAAAAAAATTAATAATCAATTGAAACAATACTGAAAAACTGACTTTCTATAGTAATCTAAAATGTTATGATTAAAAAGGTATAGATAAGCTAAAATTTCTAAGTTGGTAGTTAAAACAGCATACCTACATTAAAACGAGTGCATAATTATATGAAGTATTAGAGCAGAATTCCTTACTTCTTAAACATGTCTAAGGATGTGTTGACTTTGAAATAAAACTATAATGACAACCTTACTGTAGGCCTGTTTGATATTTTACCATACAATACTCATGCACATTTAATAAGAGTATATAGGACGACAAAACGCTCACAGCCTTGGGCCTAGAGATTTCCAATTTTACTTTTGAATATAGTTTTTTTTTGTTATTTATAAATAATATTATACAATATCTATATATATTATTTTTACGAATAATTTTTTTTGACGGTAAAAATATTCTTAAAAATGATTGCAATGCTTATAAAAATTGACAAATAAACTTTTTTCATTTAAAATATGTAAAAACTATCAACGAAATTTAAAGTTACAGTACATATAAAATTGTTTTGAATCTCTAATTATATCTTTTACCACCTTGGACAAATGGAACAAAAATAAATTTGTGCGCAAATAAACATACTTTAAAAGTTAAAACCAACGAAAAAAATCATCAAGAATACTAAACACGATAAAAATAAATTTAAAAATTCTCATTTAGTTTTCACCAAAGCTCTTTCAAAAGTAATTACCAATTAAAGTTGTGCCAGTCTTATGAAATACCCATTTCTTTTCACTTCAATGCTTCCACTAGCATTTTCACCGCAAAAGCCACATCAATACAGAAAACAATCAAGCAGATGTCCAAACAAATCAACCAGAAAATCAATATTAAACCAGACTACTTAAGCGTATTAACTGTTTATCTAATAAGCGAAAAATACATAAAAGAATTAAAAACATTTAAACAGAGCTATACACATTAATCCACAATATTGAATGTATATGGGTAGAACAGTGTGTCCCTTCACTTCAAACTTGTTGGTATCTAAGAGAAGAAACAGCTACACAACTGAAATTCCTTAAGAAAACAGTCCCGTTAAAGTCAAAATTATCGTGCACAAAATATGATTACAACTCAAAGAAAACTAAAAGTCGTCTAAATCACAATATATACATATAACATATAATATATATATAGGTATACAGAGTGATTTTTGAACATGATCACACCATTTGTATGTTTAAATTATGCATAATATATTAAAATTCTGGTTTTTGAGTTTTTAAGTGTAGTTAAAGGCGATATTTATTAGAATACTATTGATGTGTTGTTATTTAAATTTAAACGAAAAGTTTTTGAAATCTGAAATATTCTATCTTAAATACTAAGAATAATAAACTATTAAAAATATATTATTTACTTTTGTTATGAAAATTATTGGGTGCAATATTAAACCAAAATCATTTTGGAATATTAAAAAAATTATCTGAGTACCTATCCTAAACCTAATACCTACAACAATAACCTATAACAATAACCTTAATACCTAACCTATACCTACATATTCCTTTAAAAAGTAATTAATAGACAATTATCCTTACTATTTAAAGTGGAATAACTCAGAAACTTTTCATTCAATTTTTGATTACAATATTTAAACATTTTCAAGAAACATCTAATTTATAATTTGCATTAAAACATGACCTAGGTTCTCATTTGAAACATCAAAGTTGGTATCGCCACAGAATATTCCTTAAATGTTATAAAAAACCTAAGTATTCTAAGATATCGTCTATATTCTATAACTAGGTAAGTACACTTAGGAATTCAAAAAATCAGAATTTTAATATATGCATAATTTAAACATAAAAATTGGGTGAGCATGCTTAAAATTTCAGCCTGTACATAGTATAATACATATTATATAATAAAGCTTCAGAGGTGTGTCCTCACACGATAGAGGCCATGTAATTATTATTACAAAATAAAACTATTTTGAATTAAAAAAGTACAAAGTGTACTAATATAATATTTTTTTGTTTATTTTATGTAAATTAAAACAATAAAAATATGTATGGCTGTTCAATTAAATAAATGTATTCAATTCAAATTGATTTTAGATTATCTGCGTATTTTTTTTAAATTATAAATGTATTATTAATGTCTAGGCTGACATGATGTAGTCAAACGGATTATTAGATGTTTTACGTTTAAATTAATTCGAACCAGATGCTGCTAAATCCCAAATGGGTGACCGGCAATTGGGATTTTGAACAGTAATAATATAATATGTATTGCGTACATGTTAATCATCGCCACAAGCTTTGCGTTTCACGAGATTAATATTAACATTCCTATTTACAAACAAATGTATTTATTTTTTTTTTGTTAGGAAATATTGTAATTATTATCATCATGATTCCGAATCTAAGTTTTCTCAATTTCAAGTAGAACCGGAATATATATCTCAAATTCGAAAAAGTAAAGTCATTATTAATAACCCTCACGAAGAACCTAACATACAAACTGATAATATTATGTTAGAAAACTATCCTATGACTTTAAATCAGATAATTATGCTATATCGAATATACCAAACAATAAACATGCATTTATTTTGTAAATAGCTACTAATATTGCGTATAACACAGTTCAAACAATAACACAATTATAAATCTAGAAAATATTTCATTGTATCTGTATTTGTAATCTTCTTTTTTTAGTTTTTACTGTTTATGAATCTGATTCAGTGAAGCATTAACATACAATATAATATATTATGTTATAGTATATTATACTATATGACCATATACTTACCTACCACGTAATTGAAAACTTAAGTTATAATATTTGTTTTATTGTTGATGACACTTAAGTCATACAATATCCGGCTTTTTACGGAGGAAGTGGTATTTTTAAGAATGTTCCCATAGGCGCAAATAGGGGGGGGCCTTTAGGGGCTAAGCCCCCCCCAAAAATGTTCAAAGCCCTCCCAAACATTTCCTACATTTTGTTTTAAGCTTATTCAATATTATCAAAGTAAGGCCCTATTAGCCCTATTAGGCCCCCCAAATCTCAAACACTATTTGTGCTATGAATGTTCCCTTTCCAATTCGTACCATTTAGAATTTAATACATAAACCAGTCATTTTTGCAATAAAACTCCATTAGCATGTCCGCAAACCGTCGTAAATTACAATATAAATCTATATCAAAAACTTTCGGGCTAAATAAATAGTGCATAAACGTTTATTACAAAATCGTTCATTAAATGAACAAAATTATATTTATATGATAATCCATTACCATCCAACAATGTTTCATATTATATAGTATACCCTTTATTTAATTTGTAAATTTGTAGTTATAATATTATATAAACATGCATTTTAGATAATAATTTTAATAAGCAAGGATTATTAGATATAGATGCTGTATAGGAATAAATTGTAATAAATAAAACTGTTCATAAATAAGAAATAAGAAACAAGTATTACAGATGTAAACGTGTATTTAAAATAACACATTTTTGTTTTCTAAAGAACGAATAGTATAAATAAATATCGGTTTAAATCAGTTTAATGAACATCAAGAAGCTACAAAATCATTGTTGATAAAAGGATTATTTGTTCATTCTGGTAATGTACCTAATATCTTAATGGACTCAAACATTAATACACAATTCTAAAGGCAGTTTATTATCTAATAAATGTTTTTAATACTGTATTTAAAATTGTATTCATGATTTCTAAAACATTGAAAACTAAACTTTAAGGCTGTTGTGTTTAATTTTCTTTAAGATAAACTTTATTTCCACATTAAAAGGTGAACAAAACTCTCTTTTTAATAATATTAGTAAATAATTCAATATAATATTATCATACTCGTTTGCAATGGAAATATTAACAATAATAAACCATTCATTTTTTTGTATTTAAATTTATTTTCTGTAAAACTAAAAAAATATTAAATTAGGTAATGTATTTGATTGGATCTTTATCATAAACTAAATCAATTATTTACAATTTTTTTTATTCAGGTAATATATATGATAAAAAAAAATAAGAACACCTATATATTTATAAGAACACTAGAAATTTTTAGTTTGGTCAAATTATAGAAAAAAAATAATTTATCTGAGAAAAATATTTTAACAATATCTGCTTAAAATAAAATTCAAACCAATAGATCTATTGCCAGAGCTTAGACGACAACAATAATCACTGAAAAATATATGAATCATGTCAAATAGAAGGAAAAATAGCAGATCAGCTCTACTAGTGTTGGCATGACATGATAATAGAAGAAATAACCCACAATAATATAACAGCGGACTTTTAATCAATACAACGAACTGCGACATAAGCGTTAATTAAATGCATTTAAATCATGTTTTAAATACAATTTCTAGGCATGGTGAGTTATTAAAATAGTTGCACAAGTATATTCAATTTTCAAACAACGAATTTGAACAACCAACGTAATTTCCATTTCAGTTTTCTAAAAATTAACTTTAATATAAAAATAATTCATTAAAATATAAATTATATTTTAAAAGTGATTAATCTTTAAATAAGTATTAATTTAGCATTAATTATGATTAGTGATCAAATATTAAATTTTTTAGCGAAGTGCAATTTAAAATGTCATACATATTAATAGACACTAATTATAAACGTCATATAAATATTTTCAAGAGAGTTTTCAACCTTAGTTATTTATTTTTAACAATCGAATTTATTGAATATATTAAATCAAAAATTGTATCAGAATGATATTATGAAGTTAAATTAAATAACTAATTATAGTTATACTAATTTTTATTCTTTCTTACATTATCAATATTCCTTATACCAGTTATAACCACTCACATGTGCAATAGTTTCCACATTTTCCTACCACATATACAATAGTAATATAAATCAACCACCTGCACTTTCACTGTTAATTGTGTTAAATTGAATCCTTCGCCGCCATATGCGAATACAAATTGGCAATTGCATATTATAACATGAAAATATGTTGATCATTGATATTGATTATTATGTTAATTAGGGACCATACGTTGCATCTATGCAACCTTAAAAGTGTGTTTATATAGTTGTATATATTATTCAATATTGTCTATATTAAGGAAGTTTTTTTGGTTTCATTTGAAAGTAAAATTAAAATATCGGAGATACTTTGAACCGTATTCTTGTTACATTTGAGATACAATCTTATCCTAACCGAATAATAATAGTTAATTAGTTATTTACTAACAACATATTATAGAGATTATTGTGGTAGTCGATTATTATTAGGTTACCTAAACTTTAATTTTGTAACACAACTCATCTGATTAAAAACTAAAATCTAAAACGTATATTATAAATCACAATTATTGAGCATTAATTATAATACATAGGTAACTACTTAAGTATTAATGTTACCGTTAATTATTATTTACCTCATACATTTCTGGAAATTTATGTAAAACATTTTATTCGTATATTTAATTACAAAATACAATTAAAATAAAAGATTATCAAATTTCAGTTGAATGTACACAGAACAACGATACATTATTTAAATAAACGATGATGAAGACTCATTGGATGGATTTAGTTGATAGCTTGGAAAGCGATTCGATTCCCAAGCCTTTCCCGTCAATGCATATTTTTCATCGTAACATGACAGTGTCGTTGTCGAATCCAATGAATTGGTGATGGAATGAGTCGAGTTAGTATTATAGGTATGGGAAGAGTAATATGTCAGGGAGTTAAGTTGGAGTCTGTCAACTAACGTGGCTCTCCCTTCCTATTCACAATAAAACACAATATTAAACACTGTATTCAATAACAAATTTAATTTTGTGAATAGCATGGATTAATCTAATTTGCAACTGCCTAATTTTTAATTCTGTATAAAAGACAAACCTGTGGTATTTTGCCATTTTGGATAGAACCATTTTGAAAACTAAAATTACCTACCTACACTACATCTTTACAATATCAATAGCTATCAATACGCATTTCACACTAAAATATTAATATAAAAGTATATTTATTTTGTTAATTTATGAATGATCATCAACAACATAGTATAATTAATTATAAGGTGTTATTTAGTAATATAATTGCTGTCAACTACTATTATAATCGTTGAGCTGTGATAAATAAATAAAATAATGATAACAAGTATCATTATTGTATTTATTACATTCGAGTAACCGTAGCCCGAAAGCTTAGAATAATATATATTTTGATTTTCCATAGATTTGTAACAATAAATATCAATTATTTAAGTTACGAATGTTTGCTATTGACTTCTTTAAAACAAAAAAATAAAATAAGTTGTAAACTGACCACTGAAAAATATAATTTAATTTATATTGTATCTTAAAATAATAACAAAATCCTATCTCTGTAAATTATGAACATAATTATTTAATTATTATTATAAATTGATTATGTTCACTACTAACATTTAAGACCAGGTAACGTTTATGGTTTGATCAGTACACGCATACCATATATTATATCCATTTATTACCATAGTATTATGTACATATAATACTATGCGCATTTAAGTCTTATACAGTAAAAAAAGTTGTGGATATTGTCACGTTAAAACCTTGACCGACCGTCGCCTAATCCAAAATATTCTATATTACTTTGATAAAAAAACCATATTTATTCAAGCAATTAATTTTTATTTGTTGATTAACATGGTTTTTTCAATTCATACTATGTTTCAAGTAGTGCAATACAAATATGTAAAAAGAGAATAAACTTTTAGAAACCTTTTTAAAAGCACTAAAAATAAAACTCAAATAAAGAATTGTCCTTCCCGTTGTGTTTACCGTTGGTCCGTATATGGTACAACGACGTATTGTACGCCACAAAGTCATATTAAAAAATGTATACGTAAATTAATTTAAATTATTCGTATAAACATTTAAAACTAATAAAACTATCAAATGCATCGATCAATAAAAGTATTGAGTAATTTATTATTACGGTATGTTTAAAGTTTTCTTTTACTTCGGTAAACACCAGCATATTAAAAACATAGTCAATGGTTTTTTAAAATTTGAATTTAATTCCCAAGAAGATAGTCGTAATTTCAAACATACTTCTTTTCTTTGAAACTTTAAACTATACGAGAAAAAGTAGTACCTAGTCTATGTTTGAATAATTAAAATAAAAAAAACGCTAAGGTACTATGATATAGATAATATTGTAATCGGTTATTTTCAAATAATATTATGTATTATACGATAAGTATTTTTAATATAATTTATTAATTACGAGGTGTTAGTAGAGGATTGTGCTCGAAGGTTTAAGCCATTTAAAGAGGTAATGCCAAACCTACGTAAGAATATTTACTATGTAGTTATTCAAAACTGCCGTTTCACAAAATTAGCCATTATAAAGATAAGTAAAGACATTATTCAAATATAATTACGTGTGAAACCTTTTTTTTTATTAAGTACCCTTGTCAATACGTCAATGGTTTTTTTGGTCCTTTGGGAGTATTTTCCAATTCTGTTCACCAATATTAAAAACCGTGGAACGCACGTAGAATAGAGTAGTATCGAACACAATACACGTTTATTATTTAATGTTCTTACACTATAGATTTGAATTTAAAAAAAAAATTAATTCACGGCTCACGCGCCAAAAACGTGAAGAAACAAAACAAGCAGTATGCAAATTTCAAATAATAAATATATGAATGACTGTAGACATGGATTTTGAAAACAAATACATTTTATAATAATTATTCATAAATTATAGCTGTATAAACAATTTTGATTTTGTACAAAAATTGACTCTCACTCCCAAACAACCAACTATAGGTCCAATTTTCTATCAAAAACCCTCCTCAAAATTGAAAATTGAAGCAGTTTTACTGCTCCGAAAGGTGATAGTAGGTACAAAGATTAAAAATTAAATTAAAACTAAAATATCGGGGATATTAAAATACCCTTTTAGTAAATATTTTAATTAATGCTCATAATCCAAAATTATTGAAACAAATATTGAAATTATAAATGAGAGCTGTACACTTTATGTTGCTAAACATAACCAATAATCGATACTTGTGTATAAATTATAGTGTACAAAATATTATTAACTAAAATGAATTTAAATAATTAACACCCATTTTATTAACCCTCAACTGTTAATAATAAGCTAATATTGTCTCGTCTTACACTTATAATTATGAATAGCAATATACCTTCTTTCTTTGCTTTGTACGAGTTTTAAAGGGCATTGCCGTTCAGAAATAGAATGTATATCTAATGAAAGCATCACACTCACTCAAAAATCTATCTTTTATAATTAAATATCTGCCCCCGGACAAATGCAATAACCGTAAAGTTTAATGTTAGCAACTATTTATCAACGCCTATAGTAATATCGTAAGGTGTGTGTGTCACTAGATAGGTTAAGACCCATAAATGCAATCTTATTTACTTCATTTTGTATATACTTAGGATTAAAATGGCTTTAACAAAAATAATAAACTACATGCAACGTAGTCTTTTATTGGTACATGTAAATAAATTATTTGACAAGATTAATTAACTAGAAATTGTGTGCTAATAAATTATCAAAATTAAAAAAAAACTGGCCAAGTCGCTCAACTTTATAGTAGGTTTTGAGTGTAACTCGCCATTGAGTAGGACAATGTAATGAATAGGCAAGTTGAATTTGAAATTAATAATAAATCACTGATACGAAAAACAATTCTGATTAGATATTCCCAGGGGGGGGGGGGGGGATAAAATATATGAGCGGAGCATCACCGACCTTTTCTTGTCTCACTGGCTAAAAACTTTACGCCACCACTAAAAAACTTCTACTTTGTATAGGTAACTTAAAATTTGGTCAATAAATAATGATTATATACTTTTTGATCGGTGTTTAGCTCAAAATACGTATCGTGTTGGTCGGCTCACAACAATACCTTACTTCAATTTACCTGCCATAGATACTAGTAATTTACTAGTCAATCATCTTTCAGCATAACAAAATAAGTACTAGGGTATACGATAAATTTGATAACTAAAAACAACATTAAAAAGTTTAAATGCTTAAGGTATATATCAACGACTCTGTATGCAAAATGTATAACGAATAACGATAGTATTTATATTTTGATTTTTACTATATAAAACAATTCTTAGATATGTATATTTTACATCAATGTTTACTTATGAATAATTTTCATAGATATAAGACAAATTCGAAATACACGACTTGATTTATGAACTGATTTGTCTATGTACCTATATAAAAACAATATTCAATACGGCAAATATTATTTCAGTAAATATGTTAAACACAAAACAAACTTTCTCTTATGCATACAACGAGTAACAACATATTAAACAATTTGAATGGTAACATTTAATAGTAAATAAAACCCTTTGGTATAAAACCTTGGGATAAAAAAATGGAAATAATTCTAAAAACGAAATTTCAATTTAAAAAAGTAAACATACGTACCTATCATAATCAGAAACCAAAATAAGAATACCAATAAGTATCGAATACCTAAAAAATAATAACCTACCTAACTATTATAATTTATATTATTAAATCATATTTTTAAAAAATCAGCACAAACTCCTAACAACGACTTAGTAGGTACATCTTTTATAACATTAAATTTAAATTTAATATATTTTAAATGTTTTTTCAAACCATAGTATGATCGTAAAAATAACACACAACATGATTCACCAAGCGTGCTCACCTAGTCACCTTGCTGTTATACTTTAACAATGAATTTATTCCAATTCCTATTTTTGAAATTATTCAGTATAGAAAATACCTATTAAGTTTTTTATGTATGTACTAAGAATAATAATGGTTTCACATAAAATAGTAAATAGGTGTAATATTTATTCTAGTTGTTATTATACTCTGATAATTTTTACAAATTCTCAAATTGTAATAAATTAATAATAATTACTATAATTTCCAAATTATTATAGCACCATATCTTCCATACATAATATTATACTTGACTATGGTCTATATTTAACTCTATAACCATCGGTACATAAAATCTAATTACTCAGAAAATACTTACAATTGGCAATAAAAAAGGGGTTCTAATTTTAAAATTAAGTTTTATCTCTCCTTCAATTGCATGAAAATTCCAAGGATTTTAAAAAATGATCCTTATTAAGAAGGTATACTTAAAAATTTAAAATATCAAAATTTGAATAAATCAATTATTAAATTAAAAAGTATGGGTAATTGGAAGCGAATCACTCTGTATATAATATTTTCATACAACGATTGTAAATTTATATAGATAAGACACCTAAACCCAATAAACAAACACACACTCACTGAAATCCATTTAGTTTATTCGACAGTTCTATTAGAAATTCTCAATTCAAAGAGCTTTGATTGCTTAAAGGATTACCGTTTGACTATTAAATTATACACAGAATGGTGCGTACAGACAAACGTGTTTACTTATCTTCAAAATTCCGTAACTATTATCGGAATTCGGAATCATTAAGTAGCTAAAGCTTCTGTTATTTTTTCTATCAATAAACTATAAAATATCCTGTATTATTAACAAACTCAGCTAATACACAATATACACATCCGTCTCAATATTCATCATGCTTATTGATTATTGATATTTAGATGTAATATTAATATTATAGTTTTATATAAAATGAAAAAAACTATTTCCACAATTAAACTTTAAAACAAGATCACATCGTCAATTTTGATTTTAATTTTATATTGTTTAACATTAAATCGTTTATTTAATAATATATACATTATACATAGTAGTTTATATTATATTATGTATTATATTTTCATATAAATAATTGAATTCTGGTTTAAAAAAGTTTCCAAGAAAATTGAATTTCTAAATTTTTTTTTTAAGTTTCCTATAATGCTGTTTACCTGTGTGAATATTTTACATAAAATAACGAAGATAACAATAGAACAGATATCACTGATTACAAAATAATGTTGTATTTTAGTACGATTTGACTTTACCAAGAACGCGATTCCTTGTAATTTGCATAATATACAAGTGGAAAAAAAGGAATCCATCAAACCTGCAGCTATTATTCAAAAAATCATTCAAATCGCTTAGGAGTTAGCAAAAGTTGTATTATAGTTAACCAAATCCAATGCGTGTCCAAGCCCTGTAAATCATATAATATTACAAAGCTTGTTTATAAGTTATTATTGTTTTCAGAAAGCATAAATAGTATTTATCTTACAGTAGGTACCATAACTTCAAATACCTTAGGTACAGCCGTATTGTACAACGCCTTCTCCAATGGTCTAAGGTTCAATAAACCACTTGGTGGTTGGTTATTTACTGATTTTAATTATAATCGATCATTTTGAGTCAGTACCTGATCAAACTCTAAAAATGTCATGGAAAATCTTTATAAATTGCTCATTAAAAAAAAAAAAAAGATAATTTTTCAAATTTCTCAGTAATTTTTTTCGAAATCATGATGATCAAAAATACTAATGTACCTACACCGAGATGAATAAAACGAAATGAGCTCAAGCAATAGAAAACGGTGACCAGACTGATGGATATTTTATTTTGTCTTCGATGTCAACAATTCTTAACTTCCCTCCTCCAAAGTACAAACAATTCTGGATATACGTGACCGCAAACCTCCTCCCTTGACTTGTAAACTTGTGTTTGCAAAGAGCATCAAGATACACACAAACCTCGTTACACTAGGATATTATATTATTTAAAGTGTATCAATAGTACAGTTGTACTATTGTGTCATACATATTACATGGCATAATATGATGCCACGAAAGGTGTCAAACCTCATTCAAGTAGGTACTTACTCGGGTAATGTGATACAATCAGTGTAAAATGCAAACAGCTTTGCTGTGGTACTCTGAACGTGACATTAAGCGTGCACGCATTGTCATTCAGGACGTGCGATGGTTACATTTTTTTTTGGTTATTGGCGTTATTGTGCACGGCAAGTATAGATCTCATGTTTATTATCGTTTTTATTCGACGTGTTTCAATATCGGATGGAATTGGCTATGGGCAACGTATCGGAACAGTTTAATTACGTAGACACTACAATGCGGTGGGTTACCATAATTTTAACGGTGTATAATAATTCTGTGATACCCTTTCAAAGCAGAGAATAATATATTAATAATATGATAACCGACAAATACAGATATAATTATTAGATAATGAAAAAAATATAAAATTATTTCGAAGTCATTTCATTTCCTGGTCAATTAACAATATACCTAGTTAAAAATAAATAGGTCGTCTAATAATTTTAATGAAACGTTAGATTTTGGTTTTTAATACAACACTTTGACATATTCAGGGATTTATAATTAAAATAATTTAGTTTAGATCATTTCATGAACATTTTAATATTATAATTGCCATTTCTGGTTTATATGCAAATTATAAATGTACTAATTGCGTTTTCTCTATAAGCTATATTTGCTGTTTTTAGCGATTCAAAAAATACAATTCATACAAACATGAAACATTCCAATTTTACTTTTTACTAAGAATATCATTATCTATAATATATAATGCATATTTCAAAATATTTAGATTAATATTTTATACTACGAACCATTTCATAGATACCATTAATATATGGTATGTGAGTATATTGACATATAACGATAGGTAATACATATTATATGATGTAATATTATAATATAATATACAATATGTTTAAAAAAAGTTAATTTAACTTACCATAATATTAAGTACCTATTAATTAAAATATATTACTAATAGACAGTAGTTAGGGCTAGGAATGTAATGCCCTAAAAAAATGCATTTATGTCCTAGTTCAGTCCTAATTAAAATAATGCACTTGTAAAATTACCTTAATTTTTTCTTTTTTAACAAATTCTGAACAAAAAAGTATTTTTTATTTAATTTAAAAAAAGTTTTGTAGGATTTCAGAATTTCAAATCTTTTACATGGACTTTTAATTTGAAAAAAAGTATTGTTCCCTTTTAATTTTCGCAATGCACAAAGTACATCAAAATCCCAGGCCCATTACTATTAGTAATATTAATATAAATGAATGAAAAACATCATTAAAATTTAAAAATAGATCTGAGTCTCTGCTCAAAATCGTTTTTTGTATACAGTATAATCATCGAATTTAAATTTGACACGACCATTACAGTGACCTACTCAATAACGAGGAATAGGTACTAGAAATCTACTAAACAGCCGAGCAACATCCCCTGTTTTTAAACTTATTAGGCACTCAGATAATTATATTATAAATGGTATAATGATACATTTTTATTTTTATTTCGAAATATTAGTAAATTTCAACTCTAATTATATACTTTACTCACGATACCCAACAAATTATTCGAATATGTATTTTTTCTATTATAATTCACTTACCCGTATTCAGGTACCAATGTGAATTCTTAGGGACCTATCTAGATAAAAAGGTATCTATATTGATGTACAGCTATATTTATTTTAGTTTTCTAGAGGTCATTTTTTAGTTACCTACCTACCTAACGATTTTAACACGTAGTATTTAAGCGTGAATATTTTAAACGACCACGGAGAAAAGTAGCCTGCATGGCAATTTAGTTTTAAAACACGTTTATTTACATTTTTATAGTAACCATAAAAATCCAGAATGACACTTAAGCGAAAAAAAGTATAATTTTCAAATGACAAAACGAATAACCAAGATGCCGAAGAAAACTCGTCGACTCAGAATATAGTTTTATTACTTTTTTTTCTTTTGTACTTACCCCTACAACCTCGTTTTTTTCGTGTTGGATATTTTTCTACAATTTTCCAACAAGGAGAATTCCATTAATGGTTTGGTCCCCTCACGAAAATTATGCATACACATATCATACTATAATCATAGCTTAGATGACAAATACGATTTATTGAGCAAAGAGAAGAGCTTTTTCAATGTAAATGAACCAGAGAATAATATACTTAAGTGGATAATTTTATAGAACGCCATCATTCGTAAATGAGTATTTAAATGTTATTAATTCAATAATAAAAGAAAGATTTAATTTTATTTGGAATACTCGTTTTGATGTATTGCCTGAAGAGAATACACTGATTATATGTAAATTCTTATACCGCTATTATTGGATAATTCGGATGTATAATATATTTATGTGAAATTACACTCCAATAAACCGCTCATCGATTTCGATTTTATATTTAATAAATAATATTGATATGATAAGCTATTTTCATAACGACAATGCAAGCGGAATTGATCAGAATATTGTATCAAGTACTGAGTAGCGATTTCAAATTTGTGGATCTATCCATCTGTCTTGTAATTTACGCACTACGCGCTGCACCCAGATTCCATAGCCTACTGTAGACTCTGATCAATAATATTATGCTCTTCACTTATACACGTCATGCACATTGAGAGCTTTAATAATGACTATGCCATGAAGGAATTAAAAATAAAAAGAATATAGTTATACGGACGTGCAGGTCAATAATACGATCTCGAGTGTGATAACTAGAACAGCAATAGCGTAGAGAGCGGGTAAACAATAGCACATTGCTTATATTATAATATTATGTAGGTACTATATATTGTGTTTACGGACACAAGCTTAACGCATCTATTATAAAGATTCAACTGACGAGTACAACAGTTTTAAATCATCATAACTTTGAAATCAACTCTAATCATAAATTAAATCAATGGTAATTCAACCCAACTGAACTTTCACAAAAGAACCAACGAGGTCTGGGATCTAGAATAATGGGCAATATAACGTACTACACTAAAATTATATTGCATGTACTATGTACAACTGAAACGATTTCCCGAGGAATCTACGAGACTATAATCTAAACTGCAATGTAGGTACTATGTTAAAAATAAAAGTCCTATATAGTATAGCTACCATATAATAGTGCTAACCAACCTAATAACAAACACATCACCTAATCGTATATAAGTATATGACAATAAATAATAATACAGGTTCTTACATTTCTCCGTACACTGCAGGGATGTTGTTATTCGTCCAAAGAAAACGAATAACAACTATATGGCATGTCTTCGAGTTTCGTGATTATTAAGCTCTCAAATAATACTACTTCCCCTATTACAATTGTGAAAACGTACTAAAACGACTATTCGACAACTTATAGTTCCGGTTCCTATAAACGAAAGAAATATAGTAACTACTTTCTAATTAAATATAGTGTTTTGATTGGTAGACTTAATTGACTACTAACATTGTCTATACATCCAAAAACTCCATTAATTTACTTATTTATGATGTTTATGTTTATTTTTTTTTAACAATAATATGTAGGAGAATCGTGGAACAAATATATATTTTATTTATTGTATACACATAACTATAGTTGGTAATATGTTTTAAAAAAAAATTATTTGTATTGGTCTTTTCCTAGTAAGTTTAATGAGTATAAATAAGCGTAATGAGTAAAAACTAATAATATCGTAATACACCTAAGAAAACCCATAACTAAAGATTAATATAAAATATATATTTATTCTTCATTTTCCACACCACCAAATACTATCTCATGACGTGCGAAACATTAAACACTGTGCATACATCGTATAACATAAAACTATGTCTATAATATTTATTATAAATTATTTGACGAATACAATGATTCGAACGTATTTTTAACCAAATAACAATTTTTATAAAGGTATTCTATAATATATTTTACATTGCTCAAAACATTAAAACTTTTAAATTCCATTAAAATATGAAATACTTTTTTTAATTTCAGAAAGTGTGTAATATCCGTAATAATGATTCTGCGTATACCTATTAGTTTTTTTGTTGCGAAAATATACAAATTTATGTAACATGTATTACGTAAACTTATTTTTATACTATTGTTCAGTGACTAACGTGAATAGTCAACCCAATTCATAAATTATGTAAAAATTTACCCATTTCGGGAAACGGGTAACTATATGCATTTACATGTTTAGGGCGTAACAAAATCACAATAAATACAACTAAAACATTATCACACATGTGTATGGTATAGTGTACACAGTTATATTAACAATAATCATTCCTTAAAAATATAAATTTACTAAGCAGTACACATTTTAATATTAAAACCCTATTCAATATGAAACTGTAGAAATTATAAAGGATTCGATCTGGTGTAAGTCGGCAGTATTTCACGTATATGATAATTTTTAGTGTCAATAATTGTGCGGTACAATTAAATTTGTACGAAACTACAAAGTAATAAAATAAATAAATAAGAATAAGAAATAATTCGAAATATATTTTTTATAAGACGGCGCGTTGAATATGCAATTTTAATACATACTATCGTTAGAGTTGAAAGTATTTTAAATATATTTCAAAAAAATGAGCCCATCAGTCATAGCTTACCGTCTTGTTGCAAATGAATAATTTTAAATTCCCCCTAACAAAGTTTATCTAATTAAAAAATAATATTATTATAATATTGTTATGTGCAAGTTAAAAGGTCGATAAACTAAAAACCCGATGTCCGATGACCTCATTAACAGCTGTTTGGTGATGCGAATATACCTAATTAGTAATTGTTCATGCGAGTAATTGTTGAAATTCGCCAAAATGTAATAAATTTGCCACAAATCATAACAAAGCATCTTTATAATAAAATATATTTGTACAAATTTCATGCTTAAATAATTATATTTAATTTTGAAGAATTGAGTTTCCAAAATTACAGATTTATTATTTTTCAGGAAAATAGTTTATAGTTATGGGATTTTTTTAATGAATGAATGAACAAAAATACTTGTCGGAAAATACGTTTTAATTGACAAAACTTTTTCTAATTAGAGTTATGATGTGTTGAGATAAATACTGCAAAAAGTGTATAACTAATAGGAGTTAAAAGCTTTTAATAATTATATCCTTTATAACAAATAAATTGTACTCTATTTACCGAAAGAAAACTTTTTTATTCAAATACAAATAAATGTTGTTGGTACATAGAAATAATTATGATATAAGTACGATGTTCCAAATGTATAATGTAATTTTTTTGTGACCGATTTCCCAATCAATCGTTGATTATTGATTAGTAAAATTAATACTTTAATCCTATGAGAGTAATGTGTTTTATAAGTATTGTTAATTAGTGTAGATTTTATAAATAAAAAAATTAATGACTATTTAGAGTTTCTTTAGTTACCATTGTCATATCCTCATTCGATTTTCCAATCGTTATATCCAACTCGTTTGTTAAGATCTCAGCGAAGTTTATATGGTCATTCAAAGTTTTTTCATTAGTCTACTAACGGGTTTTATTAAAAACAATATTTAACACTGGTCACTAGAACCATAAACCTAACTTTGATCAACGTTCCAAATTTCTAATCTAAAAACTTCCTATAAATATATATCAGTATTAATTCTATTTTAGAAGGAAAAAATTTGTCATCTTGATGACTCTTTAATAATGTAAAATGACAAAGGTGTATATAAATAAATCAACTAAAGCAAGTTCAACTTATTCCGTTAAAAAATAAAACCAGTGTAATAATTTAACTCTTTGATATAATTTATTGTATATTGTTTTAATTTTCGTAAAATTTTAGCTTGAATTAAATACAACAAAAATTAAAAGACATTAATCAAACTTAGCGAAATTGTTTAATCGTGAAACGTAATATATTATAATATACAGAAAATTGATGTTATATGGAACCAATTTAATATTTTAAGCTATTTTTCAAAAGTAACTTTCTAACAGACGAATTTAAAATAACTAGATAAATTCGATTTGAAAACAAAAATAAAGAAAACATAATCAATGACTAATATCTTAACTCAACGAACCATATATAGCACATTGATCTTCACTGTACCCACTTAAAAATCAAATGAGAGTACATTATAAAGGTGTAACTATAATGAATTTGAATTTATAACAACTACGGTATATGAATTTAAATACCCAACCGTTAAAATTGGAATGTGATAATTAGAAATATTATGAACATTAATCAGTGAGGCCAAATACGTTCAAGCCGATGAATTAGTAACACCACCTAAATTAATATCGTTTAATAGTCTAGTGTGGAAGAATTAACTACCATGTACTTAAATACATGAAACCATTTAACTTTTCGATTATTTGTGTGTATAAAATATAATAAACACTGCACGGAAAGCACATCGTTCAATTTTATTGTCAAATTCTGTGACTCATATTCACGGCCCACGAGTTATATCTCTGTATACATTTTAATCTAACTTTTAAGATTCATTTTATAGTATTGCATTTTAGATTTTGAGTAGAGCGATGAATTTATTGGTTTTACAATTATACTAGGTGTTTTTTTTTATTAAAATTGTTTTCTATGTCTGTCTGTCCGCACTTGCAGTATTGCAGCAAAAATGCTTCTACTCTCGATTTTAAGGGTGATTTCTGATAGTACTATTTAGTACTTTTTGGTTTCAAAAGTATAAAATCCAGATTCAATAATCTAGATAAACTAAAATATAACTAAATACAGAAAAACGGAAATATTCACGTAACACTAATTTTTGACAAAATAGATTTAGTTTTATTTTATTTTATCATGCCTACTTAAGTACAAAAAACCGTAGGTAATTTAAATTATCATAAAATATTTATATGGACATGGTATAATTTTCGAAAATATTTTCTTCATCTGTTTGAGCTGTTTTTATACACATTTGAAATATTTGACTTTTTCTGATTTTTTTCTGTAGTTGTTGACCAAAAAATTGCATGTTGCGTTAAAAAGCTTGACAATTTAATTTAAGGACCGTCGTACGTTGTTCTTACTGAATTTATAAAAATGTTGAGTATAAACCTGCCTTTATTTTTTTATAATCGTTTGAATTTATAATTCTATCAAAAGTCGTCAAAATTGTGAACATTTGGTTATTATTTTGTAGTAAAAAATGTATCACATTATCAATTTTAACTCCTAAGACTGGAACATGTGATACAAGATTTATTTGAGGTGTTCTTACTAGAATTTGAAAAAATGTGCGAAGTGTAAAGTTGTATTCATCCTATATGATTGTAGGAAGATAAAATTTGACGATAAAAAATATTCAAATTTAAAATATATAAATATATAATTACGATTCATCCTTAAAATTTATTTTTTTATTTTACTATTATTCGAAAATTAATAATTATAAAAACGTTTAACATCCCACTATTTCTTAAGTCTTAAATTATCTTTTTCTATGCACAATTAAACTTTCAAAATATTTAGAATAATTTTAAGCAATTTTATAGGCTTTAAAATTTAAAAAAAAAAATTAATTTTATAATTATTAATAATGAAATGCTTGGTAAAAAATCATGAAAACTTAATACAAGATTTTTGAATCATCATAGTTATATCTTATTCAGTTAAAAATATCAATAATACATTATCAGTCGGGCTTCGGCAGCCAAAGCGATAACATGTGCGCTGTTCCGTAATGTGTTACGTATCTTATCAGTTTATTTTTAATTGCCATGGCTAACGTGGTTTCTCCTATCGTTATAATTAACAAAAACACCGTTCGCAAATCGAAAATGAATGCCACTCCAACAAAAAGAGCCCTCTCATCGTCATCGTCATCACCAAACTCTCCGGTCCACGAAGACAAAAAGAGCAAAGTTTTTGTTTCCCCAAACCGTTTTGAAGTCTTAAGAACGG
>NC_042494.1:112866694-112869337 GCF_005508785.2 Acyrthosiphon pisum | reverse complement strand
TCTGCTCATGGTTGGGAAAATATCTAGTTTTGCGCGCATGGTGGGCAGTACTGGGCACTCAAAAACATATATCAGAGATGAGCGTACTATGTGGTACGTAAGTATAAACATTTTACTTAATGCTTTAGAGGTGGAATATCTAATGATAGTACAAAGATTGTTCCTTAAAAATGCAGCGCACACGGGCCCCGAGGTTTATTATAGGGTCCCATCCTAGAGTTATATCTTAATATATTTGACTTCATACAAGTCTATAATTTTAGTTTTTTCATTTATAAATTTTTAATCTTTTTCGCAATTTTGGATTCTGAGTGGAACGATGAATGTATTGATTTGACAATGATGTGTGTGTGTTTTTTTTTATTTTTTATTAATTTTTTAATTTTAATTTTTTTTTTGTATCTGTGTAGGTTAACCTACACGATAAGTAGTCGAAATAATGCTTCGATTTTCAACTTCAGTATCTTTTTCGATTGGAAAGTGAATATCGTTGGTGCATTGGGGAGGTTAAATTCCCAGTAATTTTCAAAAGCGCCAAGAAAAACCAAAGAAAAATTAAGGAAAAACGGGAATTTTTACGCAAAATCGATTTTTCACAAAATTGAATTTGGTTTTTGGTGTAACTTTAAAAAAATGACCGTGGTTACATGAAATTTTGACTGAATGTTTAAATTAGCATTTTCTATACACCATAACATTTTCAAAATATTTTGACTTATTTTGAGCTTTTCACGGACATTGTCAGTTTTCATTTTTTTTTAGTTTTTTTTCTAAAAATATCAATAAAATTTTATTTGTTGGATAAAAAAGCTTGAAAATTTAATAAAAGGCTCCTAGTATATTGTTTCAAAAGCAGATGAAAAATATTAAAAATCCTTTTTCACATTTTTTTTTTTTTTTTTTTGGGCTTCGGCAGCCAAAGCGATAACATGTGCGCTGTTCCGTAATGTGTTACGTATCTTATCAGTTTATTTTTAATTGCCATGGCTAACGTGGTTTCTCCTATCGTTATAATTAACAAAAACACCGTTCGCAAATCGAAAATGAATGCCACTCCAACAAAAAGAGCCATCTCATCGTCATCGTCATCACCAAACTCTCCGGTCCACGAAGACAAAAAGAGCAAAGTTTTTGTTTCCCCAAACCGTTTTGAAGTCTTAAGAACGGAAGATGAAGAACTTGATATCGCCGACCTCCCCGTCTCACCATCCAGCGTACCGTTGCCAGTTCAGAATAACCTCAAACTTCCTGACATCGTCCTAAAAAACGTAAGTGACTTTACTACTCTCAATAAGGAAATTACCCGTTTGGTGGGCCCAGAGAGCTTCACCTGCAAAGCTACAAAATACAGTTTAATTTTACGGACAAATACACGAGCTCATTATATAAGAGCCATTAATATATTATCTGATCGATGCCGCCTATGATTTTCATTGTTATCTACCCCGCGCTCTCCAACCGTTCCGCATTGTATTACGTCACCTCCACCACTCTACTACCACCGAGGACATCATTAATAGCCTAAGAGACCTTGGACACAAAGTTATCAGCATTTCAAACATACTCAACCGTACAAACAAATCGCCACTTCCGTTATTCAATATTTCCCTAGCCCGCAACAGCAATAACAACGACATTTTCAAAATAAACAAATTGTTTAACTCAATTGTGAAATTCGAGCATCCAATAAGGCCACTTGGTCCTCCCCAATGTCACTCTTGTCAAATGTATGGACATACACGCAATTATTGCTACCAACCTCCACGTTGCGTGAAATGTGGGTTAAGCCACCTCACCGAAGATTGCTCTAAAACACGGGAAGAACCCGTTAAATGCGCCAACTGTAACGGTAACCACACGGCCAACTACAAAGGTTGTCAAATTTTTAAAAATTTACTAAAGCGCACCATTTACAAAGTCGCTCACAAAGCTGACAAAGTTGAAAAACCGAAAAAACACCCCTGCCCACCATCTGCTGTACCTGCTGCACCACAAATCTTCAACGACCCCCAGTGGCGTACGCAGGATTTTTCAGTGGGGGGGGGGCTTGAAAATTAGTTACAATTTTATTTGTATTTTGTCCAGTCTAATAATTTCAGGCATTTATTTGAGGTATTTTAAAATGTTTGTAACTTTTCCACTTTTATAGTAGAAAAAATGCTCTGATCATAAACATCGATGCCGGATGTATGTTTTTGGAAGCGAATTGGATCTAGTTGATACTTTTAGGAGGTCGAAATTGAAAATTCTCAATGCTTTCTAAAATAATTGGAGAAAAAAAATGAAAATTTATTAAAATTGTTTGATAACCAGCTTGGTTATACCGTCCTCATTTGGATTGTATTTGATTAATTTAAATTTATTTTTCTATAAATATCAATAAAAAATTATTCATTCAGTCAAAAAGCTTAAAAATGTAATGCGTAAGTTTTTATTATAGCTAAAATATTAACTATACATAGGCACCATGGTTATGTTTTATAAGCATTTAAAAGTTCAAATTTCGTCATAACCCACGGTTAATTTGTAGTTCAAAATTTATAAAATATTAAATGTGTATAGCTAAAGGCTAAAACAATTTAACACAGGGTCTTTCATACTAGTAATTCATACTTTTACGCTAAAAAATTACAGATGATTATA
>NC_042494.1:112865079-112865731 GCF_005508785.2 Acyrthosiphon pisum | reverse complement strand
TGATGACTGATTAAAATCTAGGTAGACTAAAATATAATATCATAGTTTAGTGTTTTGAAATGCTATTATTTATTACCAACATTTTATTCGTTGTTTTTTATTTCCTACAATTATATTTCTAAATAAGGTATGTGTTCAGCGTTCATCGTGGATAATTTATCATTGAATAGTTGTTTTTTAGAGCAGTTATAAATATATGATTTATTCATAATATTCATAATATATTAAATGAATCTTATAATATAAAACTTATAATATATCTTTATAATATATTAAGTGTATCTTTCCTGATTTTTTAATTACCTATACTGATACTTCAATACTTGAAACTGTTATACGTCGTCTGTTGAGAATTCAGTTAATTGCCTTTTCTCGAATTTTGATTAGTATTTAAGTTCATAGGTAACGTTATTCGGTACTCAGTATTTATATACATCAGTAATTAGTTCTTAATCGGTTAAAATATATTACGTTATTATTATAACGTTTTATTTTCGTTGAAAAATTGTCATGTTAACCGGTAACCGATAAACGAGCATATAAATAGGTTTATAATAACGGTAACCAGTGTCGAACCCAAGGGGGTTAACCCCGGGTCCGGACCCCCCCCCCCCCCCCCCCGGCTTTGTAATGAAACGACAATGTTGTACAA
>NC_042494.1:112864019-112864979 GCF_005508785.2 Acyrthosiphon pisum | reverse complement strand
GGTGAAATTAAGATACTAACAGGCGACGAACACCAGTTTCGACGAACTATAAAAGTATTAGAAGAGCAAAAAGTTGAGTATCACAGATACCAACTTAAAACAGAAAAAAAGTTTCGGGTGGTAATTCGTGGACTACACCCTGAAACTGACCCCTGTGACATTAAGAGCGAATTATCCGAGCTAGGACATCTTGTAAATAATGTCACAAACATTCAAATTAAAAAAAAAGTCGACCCTAACAACAAGTTTAGTGATCGAACTATTTTAAGGCTTCCATTATTCTTCGTGGATTTGGAGCCACAAGCAAACAACAAAGACATTTATGATATTAAAAATTTGTGCTATCATATAATAAAAGTGGAACCTCCAAGAAAAAAAAAAGAACTACCACAATGCAAAAATTGCCAAATGTTTGGTCACACTCAAAACTACGTAGTTACATGAAATGTTTTAAATTATAAATTATTATCATTGGACGATTTTGTCATTTTCTATAAATATGTATATTGATTTTAATGCAAGAATGCCCTTTAGTCTATACATTATAAGGTTGTATGGATGTCTTTTTAAAGAAATATTAATTTTTAATATGTATACTATTTTATAAATAGTTAAAAAATAAATTAATACATTCAACGATATTTTGCTTTAATTATTTTGTTATCCCGGGCACTCGATAGATTTTTATACTGCATATAATTATTACTATATCACATGCGTTATAAGTTTTTTTTCTATGGATGAGGTAAAAATCGTTAGTATAAAAAAACTGGGGGAGAGGGCATTAAAAAATATGCGTACCCACGGCAAGAAAATCCTTAACACGCTATTGATGTGAGGTAAGCAATTGATGAGAGGCAGATATATTATATCCTTGATGTAAACAAAGCATGTAATTTGTCTGCCCTCACCACAACACAATCAACTATCATACGGCGAAAAGGTATATACATTTTATTT
>NC_042494.1:112855735-112863969 GCF_005508785.2 Acyrthosiphon pisum | reverse complement strand
GACATCCCTCATCCCAAGTTAGAGGGTACCCACACTGGTGGGCCTCCCTCCTCAAGCCATTCATGTTAATATTGTTTCTTATCGCACATATACTTATTATGTCTACGATCATATAGATTGTATATTTTCTTCTAAAAATAAAAAAAAAAAAAATAATACATTATACACAACTTTTTTATAAGCGTTTGAAATTCAAATTTTGTCTGAATTGGCTATCTAAACAAAAATTAACAATTATAGTTATTATGTTGTAATTCAACAAATATTAACTGTAGGGAGATGGATATGGTTATTTTTAATACACAATATAATTTAAAATAATATTTTACTGTTTATTCCAAAAACGTATTCACACAGTAATACTATACATCGGAATTATTTACTTATAAGTTAATCACAATAATACAATGATTTAGCTATAACGTATAACAATAATTATACGACAGACGCGATATTTTTGGTAAAAATTAATACCTACAATTTTTAGTAATAGTAATATAAATTATAAATCAATTATAAAATATCCTTAGAAGTAGGACAAACCGTCTCCGCTCAGAATCGTTTTATTATTAAATTCAAATTTAACACATCCATTACAGTGACTTATTTAATGATGAGGTACTCTCAAAATTTACTACATAGTAAAGTGACTTCCCAGGCTTAAAGAAATTTTATAATTTATGTGGAATTAAAAATTCTTCGGTCGTATTGTCGTGTTCAGAGCTTCAGACATCGCCATTCAATTTAATCTATGTTCACTGTGATTGAGTATCAAGTATCAACTAAGTACCTTTAATAACTATAAATACTACAAAGTAAATTTAATGTCTCTATCGTCTTGGAGCGCGAAAAGAAAGCATCTCTCGGACATACGAATAGACATTCAATTACGATACAATTACACACCTATACTTATTTTTATAAACAACATATTCAAGTCGTATCATACAATTATCATAATTATAATAACTGAATAAAATAATTGTACAATACATATTAATATGGTTCATAATAAATGGTAAAAATGTCCAACGCGTTATTTTGACGAATCCTGATAATTATTAAAACTGCACTATAATATAATATGTACACTCTAAAAAAATGGTTCACAATCCATGACGCATTGCATTTGACAGTTCTACGAGATTTCAATTACGTTTAAAAAAAATCTAAACATATTTTGACAGAGTATGAAAAATATAATGCGCTAAAATTAAATTCAAATATGACAAACATTACGTAGTTACTTAGTACAAAATTGCAATACGATTCAAGTTTTAACTGAAATTAATTAGGCGCAAATTTGCTGCACATGTTTTCGATATTTATTTGGTTTAACAATTTAGGTGATTCAAAAAATGAATATATTATATTTATTGAGAATGGTTGACATACGAAACCACTACGGATGTGAGGCAGTGGCGTATTTAAAGGGGGAGGGGGGCAATGGAGGCTTTTTAAGGGGTAGAAAATTTGTGTGGATCAAGTGCATACTTTAAAGAAGTCAAAAATAGAAAATGTACAGTGGTTTTCAAAAGCTTCAAGGAAAACGAAAAAAAAGTTTTTGACAAAATTGATTTTGATTGTTTGATATGTAACTAAAAATCACCGTAGTTACATGAAATGTTTTCAATTATAAATTATTATCATTGGACGATTTTGTCATTTTCTATAAATATGTATATTGATTTTAATGCAAGAATGCCCTTTAGTCTATACATTATAAGGTTGTATGGATGTCTTTTTAAAGAAATATTAATTTTTAATATGTATACTATTTTATAAATAGTTAAAAAATAAATTAATACATTCAACGATATTTTGCTTTAATTATTTTGTTATCCCGGGCACTCGATAGATTTTTATACTGCATATAATTATTACTATATCACATGCGTTATAAGTTTTTTTTCTATGGATGAGGTAAAAATCGTTAGTATAAAAAAACTGGGGGAGAGGGCATTAAAAAATATGCGTACCCACGGCAAGAAAATCCTTAACACGCTATTGATGTGAGGTAAGCAATTGATGAGAGGCAGATATATTATATCCTTGATGTAAACAAAGCATGTAATTTGTCTGCCCTCACCACAACACAATCAACTATCATACGGCGAAAAGGTATATACATTTTATTTTCCATTATTCTCAAGCCACCGTAATAGTATATACATATTAAGTACGATTTAACTTCCTTCCCCGAATGACAGAGTATCGTGGTTAAACAAATTCTATACCAATGTTTTTCGAATGTATATTATAATACACGATGAGTTAAAAAAAAACAAAGCTCGACTTCTGACTCCTGACTGATGACTATATATAATGACTGATGATCAAAGTAAAATAAAATAATTTAATAATTCAATCGTGTTTAAAAAATCTAAATTTAAAAAGCCGCAATTTTATGTAATAACACTTATAGGTATCTGCAGTAGGTTTTCGTGTAGGTTCACTATACATTTAGCTGTTGTTGTCTTTTTATTACATTATATTATTTTTATTTGTATGTGTGCCCCCGAGTGTTATTTCCGGCACGAACCGATATAAGTTCGTTCCATCGGCTGTCTCACATCCTACCCCTTGTTACCGACCTATAAATACCTTGATTACGACTGGAAATCAATCACGCATAGAAATGAAGGTTGCCACGACACGGGGGCGCAAACAATCCGTTTCTTTCTGCGTCTCGAGTCTCGACACAGTCTGTTGCAGGAAATCGTTGGCTACGGAAAAAAAACACGACGTGTTGCAGATGATAGGATATTATATTATATATATTACACTGTCTCGGCACACTCTATATAGGTACGAATGGAAAATCGTGTTTTTGTCGTGCATTGTATGTCGTATTATTATAGAACTACGCTCCCGTAACTATTATATATTACATGTATAGTATAAGGTACCTACGCGTCAACTTCTCCGATAATGTTATATAGGAAAGTAGGTAGGTCGTAGGTACCTCGATGTGACCGCCGTTCATAATAGCTATATATTATGACTTTTGGAGTTCGTGGATTATGTACATATATACCTATCATACACGAAACGAAACGACCGAATACATAAATCTCATACTATAAACTGCATAAAAAATAGTACACACGCATGCATATATACAGTATTATATTATATTTTGTTGTATATATTATACTCTCGCAGCTGAAGTGGCATATATATTATCCAAACATGCTGTATAATGGCGGCGATACTATGGCAGTGGGTGTAAAAGTTTCACCGTGGAAAATAAATAAGTTCATCGCAGTGTGCATAATATCATATGACTAGTACCTCGCAACATGTACAATGTTTGACACCGTAGGTTCCATATTATTATGTTTATAGTATGGGAGCAGTGGGTCACGGGGATATACCTACTGATATGGCTGTGTTATAGGTTCCTACAAAGCACATTATTATTGTATTTCATTAGTGGACCAAACAATTTCGACTTGATAAGATTCGTCATCTCCGTGTGCGTGCTGCATGATACGTATATTATCGGTACGCTATCAGTACACATATAGTTTTAATCCAGAACGTTCAACCAACCTTGGTCACTCTCACAGTCTTTTAACCCCCATGGATATCCCCCTCCTCGTATTTATCTAAATAAATATTGACAGTTGTCACGTGCGAACCGGTAAATGAAAACAAAGTCACAAATATAATTGATTTCTGCGTCAGAACACCGGGACAGAGTCACTCGCTCGGGCAGTATTTGTATACACTTTGACAGTTGTTTATTAAAGTTAAATACACTTCGTCGGACATATCACCTTTTAAAGGTACATGTTATGCACCCATTATAGATTCCTATACAGTTGTATATACCTATTATATAATTGTGCTGCATTTATAGAGCAAAAAATTTCAATTTGTTAAATTGCATTATATTATTGTTTATTTCTGCATGATGTGTACGTGTAGGACACATTTTATAGGTCCACATAATTTAAATCCAAAACGTTCATATATTGCCTTTTAACCTCTATAATAGATATCCTCTCCTCGTATTCATATAAAAAACATTGACAGTTGTTAAACTGTCAATGTTTAATCATGTTTAGTAAAGTTAAATAGACCTCGTCAGATAGATCACGTGTGCGCGGCGAGTGAACGAAAAAAAGTCACAAATATAGGTAATTTATTATTTCTGCATCTGAATACCGGACAAAGTCAGTTTAAATCGAAAATATTCGTTGACTTTTCATACGAATTACCACTCCGTATAGGTCATGGGATATATGAAAACAAATCAAACATTTAATCTTACGAGGTGTAGGGACGTTAAAATAGTCAGAGGTTTCGGAGGGTTATATAATATTGACCAGTGTTGTGGAAAACACTCAACGAAGAAGATGGCGTGAGGTAAAATGTCCAAAAATCCATTATTTTTGTGACGCACTCACCCGTATCACCGCGTGGCTAATACGAGTATACAACATTTATAGTTTGATATATTTTTTCGACAAAATAATTAATGTCATTTAAAATTTCCTTAACGTATTGAAGGAAATACGTTATAGCTGTTTCTAAATTTCATTAAAACAAAGTATGTATCTGTTATATAAAACCAATAATACCAATACTATATAACAATTTATAAAACGTACATAGGTGTAATGTTTGAAATACAATGTAATATATTATTGTAATTTGTAGCAATAATGAGAGGTACGTAAAATTGCAATTTTTTTTTTCTGAAAAATTTGAAACTTGTTGATTTTGTGAAGCTTTATTTTATTTGTATTTTACTGAAACACTGTTGTTATATTTTAGTAAGTTTTATTAAAGAACAAGAAAAAATATTTTGTATTCCCTTTAAACCTGTAGACGTTTCTATGTCAAGTATTCTGTTATGAAAATAATAATATAATGGACACATTTCTTACGGAACAAATAACATATTATAAAAGAATTAAGTCAAATAATAACAGATTATTATTCGTTGTAGTTAAATTTGCTTGCACAATATCTCAATAACGCAATGGATGTAACAAAATAAACGTTTTATAATCTATATTTTTATAACTTTATAGTAAAGATAGTGTTTAAAGAAAAACATGTCATTACGAACGAAGGAATAAGGCTAATAGTTTGAAAAGATCAACCTGAAATCCACATCAATTGTTAGTCGACAAAATTTAAGTTTTATCCAAGTTGGTTAAGTTTACCTTAGGAAAACATACAAAGTTATTAAACCAAACACAAATGTTGCTTGTTATTGCATTCAGCATTTTTTATAAACATCCGTTTGAGAAAAATAATGTGTTACTGTATACTATAATATAATATATGACATATGTATATATTAGTAGACGGGTTCTAAGTACTTGGTAGGTGTACATGTTTCATGTAAACTTAAACATAATATTTAACTGAGTTCTTTATAGTGCATCGTATAAATAATGTAGAATATAAAAAAATGAGTAGGATGGTTAGATGACTGTTTTCTCCAAAAAATAGGTCCCTACCATTTTCCTCCACTGTTGATTTCCCTCAACAAAAAAAAAGAAAGGTACTTACTTTCTATTTTTTTCCACACATTTTTTCGGATTAGAATCATGTCTATATTCCTCCAAATTTAAAAATTAAATAGGTACGGGTACCTATTAAATCTTATAATATTGCTTTATAACATTATATCCGATATTTTGGCTATATTTTAGCAAACAATGGCGACAGCCTCAATTGTTGTGTACAACTGAATTGAGTATAATATTATGGCGCTAACAGTCGATAATTGTATACTATGACTACGCCAAATTGAGATAATAGCACACACGCACATAAGTATACACATACACTTTACGCATAGGTACATACGTTTAAATATAATATTTTTATCAACTTAATTGCATAAAAGTTTTAACCACCATCTATGAAAGAAACTTAAAAACACATTAATAGAACAACAATGATTTTATAAATGCAGGTGGCTCTAGGGGGTAGCAAGGCCATGCCTCCCAATTCCTAAATAAACCAATGTATATCTCAAAAAAATTACTCAAGAAAAAACAGTAAATTTTATATTATAGTAATACCCCCACCTTAAAAAATGAAAAATTAAATACTAAGGGCGTCACAGACCTAGGTACAGTGGCGCAAATAGGAAAAAAGTTTAGGGGAGGCTCAAGCCCCAACACATTTTTTTTTTAATTATAATTTATTGGCGCATACTTTTAAGAATGGTATACTATTATTTTTTGAGCGGGCTTTGAGTGATTTTGGAGGGGGCTAAGCCCCCCACCCTTATTTGGGCCACTCACCTATGTGAGATATTCCAATTACACAAATACAATTAGTACACACTAACAGCTGATAATTATTTTCTTTAATCTGGTACTTATTCATTTATTGATAGAATAAAATAATGTATAATTTTATTGATACCTATAAATGTATAATTCTTAGTAAAAGTACAGTTAAAGTATTACATTTTGACATAAATTATTTTATTTTTACTCTTACAAGTTATATATTATATAGTAATATACTAATATCCTAACTGATTCATCATCACTTAGCGCCAGAGGGACAATTTTGGTGCCCTTTTTTTCCAGTTTCCTTTTACTCATTGTCACAAAAAACTTTTATGCCCCTCCTAATTAGAAAATTTACTTTTTCTCTCCGTTAAAAGTGATACCCCAAAATGTATATTTTTCTCCTTATTGCACTTATACTTCCACAAGTTAAGAGTTTTATCTTACCATCACCACTCCATTTATTCCTAATAAAAAAGTCAACCTTTATAAATATATAAAACATTTAAATTTTGAAGATTTGTTTCCATTAAGTTAGGTGGTGATCTATCCCGCAGTGAACAATAATAAACCGCTGATCGTTTTGTATTGTTGTATATTGTTATGTAATCATCGCGTAAAGATAGACAAAAGGATGACGGTTGGGCGGTGGCGAACCGTCGTTAATGTGAGCTTCAATATATAGAACTACTTTGTAAAGTTAAACCTCAGTTCCGATTTAATTAGGTACATTTGTTGTGTAATATATATGAGATACCATTAACAACCTTATAACTTATTATACCTAATTATTAGTTATTGTTTGAATTCTTATGATTCCGGTAGTGAGTTACGAAATACGAAACAACTAGATAGATAGTAGGTTCTAAATCTTACTCGCTCACGTTGTTAGCAGTAAAAAACCTTATTCCAAATAAAATATTTCATATTTTTCTGTTATTTAATATTCAACCGAAGAGATATATTATAATAATTATTATAACTCGACCAAAGAAATGGTTCGGATGCCGTCGTTTAGCTGTATATAAGATAGTGTAACGTCATAGCACAATAATAACACACAAAATTAACATTTATAGTTTATCCCCATTGGCGTGTTTATAGCTTTTTGGCAGTACCTCCCTATACCACCACCATCCCAACCCCCTGCACCCTACAACCCATCCCCTAAACTGTTGCCAAAACAATATTTCAACGTACCTATTCAATTTAATATAAGATCACTATTATCACGTGATTTAACCATCGCCTCTATAAATCTTGCCACCGGGCGCAGGTGATCCACTGGAATGCTACCCCATGAATACAAACGACACTGCAGCATTTGTACGACGGGCGGTAAAATATTTCGTGCAGGTCGACTGTTGATCACCGATATTATATAGGTAGAGGTATTTGGAGCAATGTCGTAATTTTTTCTAATATCTTTAAGTATAGCTTTATAAGTGAAAAAAGTTTTTGGCGGATCCTCATTATTTTAATGATATTTTTAATTTGCATTTTAGATTCTGAGTGGAACGATGAATGTATTGATTTTACAATGATGTGTGTTTTTTATTTTTATTTTTTTTTTTTTTTTTGTGTCTGTCATCACCTTTTAGGACAGTAAAAGTGCTTGGATTTTCTTCAACAGTACCTTTTCTGATAGGAAAGTGAATCTAGTTAGTACTTTGGGGGGTCAGAAGTAAAATTGTTCGAATAGTTTTCAAAAGCGCCGTGAAAAACAAAAAAAAAATTAAGGAAAAACGGGAATTTTTACGCAAAATCTGTTTTCGAGAAAATCGATTTTGGTTTTTGGTGTAACTTTAAAACAAATGACCGTAGATACATGACATTTTCAATGGTTGTTTATATTTCCATTTTCTATACACGATAACATTTTCAAAATATTTTGATTTATTTTGAACTGTTTAGAGACATTTTCATTTTCCATTTTTTTTTAGTTTTTTTTCTAAAATATCATAA
>NC_042494.1:112853841-112855073 GCF_005508785.2 Acyrthosiphon pisum | reverse complement strand
CAAAAAATATCTATAAGAAAAGTCAAATTAAATTTTTTATGATCGTTTGAAATTCAAATTTTTACAACATTGGATATTCATTCGATTTCTCATGTAGCGATTTCCTTTATTTTGTTCTAATTCAAAAACGAATAACTGCAGATACATGAAAATTTTACTGAATGTTTATATTAGCATTTCCTATACACCATACAATTTTGAAAATATTTTGACTCTTTTTGAGCTGTTTACGGACATTTTCAGTTTTAAATTTTTTTAGTTTTTTTTTCTATAAATATCAATAAAGTTTTATCAAGTTTTATCAATTTTGACAAAATTTATCAAATGTTCAATTTTTGTATCTAAGAATTGAAAATTTAAAACAAGATTCCACGTAAGTAATTAATTCTGTTACCAAAAAATCTAAAAAATACATTTACACAGTTTATTTTTATAGTCATTTTAAGTACAAATTTGGACGAAATTACATATTAAAAACCTAGGATAACTATTTTAGTTATTTTGTTGTGATTGTATAATATTATTCGTGGGTACTTGAAACTTCTAAAGTATACTATTATGTATCTATGATAGTACCACGGTTTTTTGTTGATGTATAACGAGTTATAAGTACCTAATAGATATTATGATATGATTAATTTGGAATTTATTATAGGTACCTATTATAGGTCAATTTTTTTTTAATACCATAGATAAGTATATATATGTCTAATACATAGACTGATATACCGTCTCCGCTCAGAATCGTTTTTCTTATACAGTGATATTATATCATTGAATTCAAATTTAATACTGTCCATTATACAGTGACCCACTTCTAACCTACTGTACAGCAGAGCGACATCCACTTACCCACCTTTTTTTTATTTTTTTATCAAGTTTTCAATTCGTTTTTCACAATTTATTTTTGAACCAAACGTAAATTGTAATAAATAATAATATACATTAATTATTGTTAAAATAAAACCAGCATACAGAGTAGGTACTAGGTAGGTAGGTACATAGTTTTCTTTTGTTTAGATTAATTATTTTTTTATGTACATGTAGATTGGTGGACCAGGTAAGACGTTTGTCGAATGTTATTCCTAGATATTTAGGTTTTATAGTGAAATGGGTATTTGTGTATTATTAAAGGTTACATTTGGAAAATGTCCATTTATTGATAAAGTTGTACACAGATATAATTGTATTAACTTTAAAGCGCCATTTGGTGTACCAGTCGTCCAGGTTAT
>NC_042494.1:112841646-112853741 GCF_005508785.2 Acyrthosiphon pisum | reverse complement strand
GTGGTTAGTTGGGTCTTTATGAGATGGCAAAATTGCTTTATCGTTAGCGTACCAAGTCTGCGACGAGCGTGTTATTTCTAAAAGTGAGTTGATCAGAGGAGTATAATAACTATGAAAATAGTAGAAAAAAGGAGCCATGATTTACCCTTCAGTCATGGTTCGTTCAGTCAAATAGGATTAAATTAATAAATAATACGAGAGGTAGGATTGATTTTATTTTAAAAATGAGACCTTGGTGTCATATGCGATCGAACGGTTTAGACAAGCAGCTGTACAATGTTCTTTACTTTCGAGAGCTTTCGCCATTTTATACGCGAGTCAGTGTACATCCGACTATATAATAATATTTTCTAAACGGAGAACCTTCCTGCACAATAGTTTGGTTTCGTGTGCGTGTTTAAGACTTTGAAAAAAACCTAGTTATGGGCATATAGCTGTGAAAACTCGGCCAATTCCGTGATTTAAAGAAAAGCGACAAGACCTTTGTAAAAGCCGAACAGCTAAATCGAGCTGTCAAAAAATTGTTTTATTGGTAATCCGCTCGTAAAACGGTATAGTCGTCAATATTATTTTCTTTTGTGTTTCCGTTAAAATGCGATGAACTTTGTCCAGTTTTATCCATTTATTTTATTTTACTTCATCAAGTATGATGTTTTCATTGATTTGAAATAATGTATGAGCGTGTTTATATATTATTAGACATTAATTAAGAATAAGGTATAATTGATACTGAATTGACAGCGTCAATTTGAAAAGCTGTAGGTATTGAAAATGTTACGAATTTTTAAGTACAAAATAATTTGTAAATTTTCATGATTTTAAAATGTATACATTGAACGAAAAAAAACGAAATAATTTTGTGATATAATCTATTATAAAATTGTAACAACGTTTTTTTCAAACAGACCGAGATAATTTTTTATCTTGTGTTAGTATTTAAGTTGTTATACACTAGTACACTACACAACAACAGTCAGTCAGACGCCTGGCATGGTAATGAATCTCCAACTTTCGCGTCGGCAAGTGACGGTACATAAAAATCTGGTGTCCAACACAGCCGAAAGGTTATGTTATAAGTTATAAGTAGTTATAAGTCTAAATGTATAATACAAATAAGACGCGTAATTGGATCATTCCACTCGATTTGTTTTTTTTGATTTTTGTAATTCTTTTTAATGGGCCAATATAAAATAGCTATATAGGCATAAGAAATTGGAACGAAATATAAACATTTTAATGGCAAAACACTCGACACACACACAAACTTGTGGTATAAAATTACCGATTTGTAATCAAAGTACACTGTATACAGTAAGAATGTTCACTACCGCAAATTTTTAACGATACAATTTTTTTTTTAATGACCAAAGCATACTATATCATGATTACGCAACACACAGCGAAGCTTATTTTTATTTCTCTTGGTTGTTTTTATTGTTTGTAACGTAAGCGCGCGATGTACTCAGAAATATTATAGCTGTTGAAAACCGTTGTTAAAAATAACGAAATGATCATTTTAGAATTTTGTCTCCCTTTTTATATTTTTAAATTGGCATTGAAAAAAAATGAACATGCCCGTGTAAATGCGAACACTTACACTATAAAGTCATACAAGTATAATGAAAACGTTTATGGTTTTTATTTTAATAGATTAAAATATAACACTTCAGCGCAACATCTAACATTATACATAAAAAAAAAAACGGTATCATTATAGCATTTGGAATAAAAAATAAATAATATACCTACTCAAAATCAAATCACCGCAACATTACATAACAAATAGTTAACTAATAAATTAATAAATAATTACTAAATATTGTGTTCAATTAATCTGTTTCAGATTCGAGTGACACGAGAACGCATACCAAACACGGAGCTCAATACAGAATGAAAACGAATATTGCATGTTACTATACATAAACGTAGTCAAAATACAATACTATAATATTATAGATGTTAAATAAATATGTTAAAATTAATAAGATTATATTAAGTTATCTATCGTAAGTCAAATTATATTACCACTTTGTTGCTTTCATGTTAAATCGTATGATATTTTTAAAATACCAACACCTTAGTATCTATCTAAACGTAAAATGTATGTATTAATCCTAATTAAAATAACATTTTCAGGTAACTATTAATTTTGTTGATGTAAATAAAAACTCAATTGTATACAATAAAAAATGTTTAAATATATTAACCTTATATTATAAATATCGTATATAAGTACCTAATATATATTATTATATATATAAACACACACACATTATACATAATATTATATAGGTAAAATTATGTAATGTGTAATATTTCCAATGCTATACAAAATTAAAATATAATTAATTTCAATTTCAAACATTGAATAAAAATGTATGTTCAGAAATCTTAAATACTGCCAAATAATAGTTTTTACATCAGTCTTCTCATTGTTGTTGATGCATGTTCATTGTTAACCCACATTCATGATTAAAATTATATCTTGAACCACCTATTATACCGATAGAAAATGAATACTCTTTAAAATGTAAGTGCTCAAAATCTAACAATTTGTAATTTGTTATTTATTGTGAAATTATCATACTCATTAAGAATATTATCAATTGTACGTACCTATTCTATAATAAACATTAACATATTAACATATACCATTATAATTTATAATATGTGTGTAAGTCTATTATACCTACATTACATTTACTGACGTTATGAATGGAAATAATAAATAAGTAAGAATAGTATATTCTCGTGGTCTGTCGCACGATTCGGGGAATAAACTAGGAGATGTTTAAGCAGTTCTCGATGCAAACAAATAGCTTGGACCCAAGTATTTTCTCACCATGTTGTATTCGCGGATCGTTATTGTCTTTTGGTGAAAGTCAAATAATTCTCAGACATTGTAAACGAGACCACCGGTATAATATGTGGTTCAAATTGGTTACTACATTTAATACATAGTAAATAAGTATATAAAATAAATATTATATATTGAATAATATGAAGTATGTCAATAACAGTCAAACATGTGAATATACACACAACCATGTACACGCGTGTATATGCAATTTCTTTAAACTCTAAAATGACGGTACTTTGTTACCTTATTAAACATAAACAAAATATATTACATTTAGAGTAGTTAACTTATGGCTTTGTAAAATACACCTACTCTATTTTTTTGGATGGCAAAAACCGTTTTTTCTTTCAACTTAGAGTCGATTTTACTGCTCATGGTGATCGCGATGAAGGGAATGCCTGTAACAGTAACACAAAAATTATTACTAGCAATACTTCCAAAAAATAAAATATTTGTATATTTCGCATTGTGTAAGTAAATTATGTCTGCGACATTTAAACACATATTAAATACATATCTATAGTTAGTAGGACACACCTAGAGCCTCAGGCTTGAAATAATAATAGGTAAATTGTATTACTTACATAGCGAGCTACATAGTTACGTAACAATGTGAATCTTTTTTTTAAATCTTTAAATTTTAGGAAAACATACATGTTATAATATAATATACACTTATAGCTCCTCGATTAAGATAACGCCACAACCGCATGTGTTGTTCTAATGTAAAACATAGCAAAAACAGTTTTGCGCGGGAAAAAACCAAGAAAGCTACAGACATATCTAGCTATCTAAGAAACGACATTTTTATCACATAAAAAGGAGAACTTTGGCTGTGCAATATCGTTCTTATTTTTTCGATATTGGAAATACAAAAAAAGTTATTCAAGTTTGAAAAATACAAACAATAATGGATTTTGAAACAATAAGAACATATTTTTCGTATAAGTGATGTCAAAATAATAAAAACGATATTGCACAACCAAAGTTCTCCTTTTTATGTAGTGAAAATGTTGTTTCTTAGTTATGAATGTAGCTTTCTCAGTTCTTTTCCCAACGCAAAACAGTTTTTGCTATGTTGTACATTTGTAAGACGGATACAATACCGCATTCGACGTCTCCATATTACGAGTGTGTAACATACCAAGTTTACGCGCAGCAGTTCATTCAAGTTTACAGCTTTATTGCCTAGTTTAAAATTTGAGTGAAGCGACCTTATTATAAATTACCTTTAAGTTTTATCTTAAAGGTAAGAACATTATATATTGTATTCATACGTCAGTTTTTTACGATAATACTGATAACTCGGTTAACAACTGAACTATCGTAAAAAACTGATATAAGAAGTGAGAACACAAACAATGTTTTCTATTAAGTTTCATAATAAGTTGATTCACTCTAATTTTAAAACTTACGAAGCTAAACGTGAACTGCTGTTCTATGTTACGCACTCGTAAGACGGAGACAACTAAGCGTATCTGAAGAACTTTCAGCGTTATCTGATAATTAACCAATAAACATGATTGTCAGTCACAGTTAGCATCTTACTGAATATTCTAAACAATAAGATTATTTATGAATCCGGGAAACCTTAATACTTTTCTTGGATTATTATAGACATGTTTTATCACAAAAAGTTCGAGTTCATTTAGTCAATATTATTATTAATATGTCTATAGCATTAAGAATATTATGTATACAGTTCTAATACCCACAGCTACCTAGATGCTAAAAGAAATTGTTCGAAACTAAAATTAATTAAAAACGAGATTAAAAATTAGTCACGGACTACAATAGCTCAAAAAGACTTTCTGGCCTTAATATAATGTCTGTCAATTGAAAACGAAATTTTCAAAAATCTGAATTACGCCATTACGATGATTTAATGGAAATATTTAAAAGCTAAGGCAAGAAAAATTAATTAGATTTAGATTTTTATATTCTTCTTTTTGCTATTAAAATATAATCATAAATTTAATAAATAATTAAAATAAATGAATTATTTAATTATTTAATTGTTTGTACCAAACCGTTAAATTGAAAAAAGTAATTGAATGTATGAGTAAAACTGATAATTTATATGTACATTTTTAAATGTGGATCGTAAATTTGTTTTTGCAACCGAAATTATTATCCTTTGATAGTTATTAAAATTATAGAAAATATTAAACACTAAATAGTATAAACACAAAATTTGAAATGTGTGAAGGTATTTTTCAATTAGTGTAGACTGTGCGACCTACTATAACGTTCTAAAATAATTTTAACATATTTGATTCAAATTTGTATTATAAAAGCGAATAAAAATGAGTTTTTAACGTTAGGTTGTAGATTGGGGCGGAAAAGCGTATCTATATAAGTACAGGGGTGGATTTTAGGGGGGCGACGTGGCGATTACCCCCCTAGGGATTTTTTTACTTGAATTATAGCGCCGTATGATATAATGAATATGAAATTCATAAGTCATAACTAGGGCTCGGAAGTTGTAGGAGCTAAAAAATGTAAAATATGCACGAAAAAATTGCAAAATATGCATTAAAAATGTTGAATATACGAAAAATATGCGTATAAAATCAATGAAATATGTACTTTTTTAGCTAAAATTGGTGAAATATGCATTTTCAATTTTCAATTTTTTTAACTCGCAATTGTATACTTACTTCAAATTTCTATTTCTATCTAATTAGCTAGGTCTGCTATAAATTGAGATCATACAGAACAATATGCAATTCCTACAACTTCCTAGCCCTAGTCATAACTATAACTTCAAACTTAATAAATGATACAAAAAAGGTATTTTTTTTAATATCTTATCAATTATAATGTTTTTTGATTATCAATACAAATTATTGAATTTAAATAATAAGATTATGTTCAAAACAAATTTGAAATTGGTTATAACCATAGATATTAAAAGAATATTTTCTTGGTTATAACCACAATTACTGTAAACTGGCTACGGTTTATAGTTTTAGATTATAGATGGAATGACAGATAAAATCATTTTACCGCCAAGCAGTGCTACAGCGTGCTGCACCGCCGTATAAATCTGTTATCACATTTTTATAATATAAATTAAATTTTTGTTCACTGTGACTTTGATAAATAACTAAATTTTAATATTGAGTGCTAAATACTTTATTTTTATTGTTGCATTTCACATTTTTAAATTGTCACCACATAAAAAAAGAGAACTTTACCTGTGAAATATCATTTTTATTTTATCGATATCGGAACTACAAAAAAAGTTATTGAAGTTTGAAAAAAAAACAAAAAATAATGGATTTTGAAATAATAAGAACTTTTTTTCAACCATATGAAAAAAAAATAATGATATTTCACATACCTATAATGTTTTGAACTATATTATCTATCAATTTGGAGTCTTTACTTTTACTACATCCTGAGTGGTTCTATCCCGCACAGAACAGTTTTTTCTGTGTTGTATACATATTTTGTAAGACGGAGACACCACATGCGGGTGTAACGTCCTCTTAATATTTGAGCTTATTATAAAATATTTTTGTTTAAACTGCCCCATTTATAATTTAAAGCAGATTTTTAAAATTAATGTATATTTTAAAATGTTTAGTGTGTATTTTACCAATTTTACTTCCTATAACTTTCCTGCCTAGCTGATAACCATATTATGCTTTTCTGCTTTTGGTATTTTGTTTATTGCTTTGTTTATTAGATTAAAAACGTGGATGAGGTCACGCATGGGTGAGGAAAGATTAACTGGCTTAGCTTTACTCAATACTCATAGGGACATAGCATTGATGTGGAAAAAATCATTGACAGATTTGCGGCTGGTAAAAAAGAACCATACAATTGTTGCTCAAATAAATTATTAATACATTTGTTTATTTAATATTGAATAAAAGACTGTTGAATTTTTATACGCTTTAATTTTTTTTTTATATATAATATAACAGATGTCTATTGACTAATATGTATATTATATTGAAATTCTACGATACCAATTCGCCCCCTCCTTAAAAGAGCTTCGGATCCGCTACTGTATAAATCGGTATACGATTATAGAATATAGCACAATAAGTAACTACCTACATATTATATTTAAAAATCTGAGTTCGTATTTTAAATAACCAATAATATAAGTAAAACAAAAACGCGTATTAAATTGGTCTAAAAAATTTAAAAAGTATTTACTTTTCAAGCAATTATTTAAATATTAAATTGTAATTATTAGGTATTTAATTGTCTTTTGAGCTTAACCTACAGTATCGTTTAATTTATTTTTTATATCACCAATGTATAAAACAAATTAAGTAATTTATTATTACATTAAAAAATCTCTCTCTTGTTATTCCACATACAGTTTGAAGATTTAGGAGACATTCAGAGGAAAAACCATTATAATATGATAATATGTTCATTATTCATAATTTAAATGATAATATGGCGACTATAGTCCCTCATTTCACTTTCAAAGAACAAAATAATATAATATACGTAACGTATAGGTACTTTCAATTGTAAAATAGTAAATAGGTACATTACGACTACCTACTCAACACCTATAAAGATAGGAGTTTAATTCGTAACGTACAATCCGTGTCACTCAAGCAATTTTTTGATGTGTACAACCAATTTAGCATAAAAAAATTAAAACATACAAATAAGTATAGATACACGCACATTTAGCATAAAACACATTTCATATAATATGTACAGCTTATACACGTTTACGATGAGTCGATAATGATAATGATGATTATATTATAGATTCATCGTTCGGCAGACATCAATAACAAAAAAATAAAACTTTTTGGCATTTTGCGCGATCACATTTTCAGATCACAGCGTTACGTGACTTATACTTGTACAAGTTTTATTCAAAATGCGTGGATAGATATTTTAGATTTGATTGGTTGCAGTCGATATGCGACGAGTAAGAATAATAATATGTATATTGTATAATGTATTTATATATACGATGTACAGATTTTAGACCGCAAACGAAAACGCCAGTTGTGTATGCAAAGCACACGCTCCAGCGATAAAAATGCTACCTGATTCCGAATCTTCTATTAAACTGTTTGTCCAAATTATGCGGATAGCTGCAGAGTTGTACAGAAAACATAAAACGATCTACTACTTTTGATGCCGAAAGAAAAAATCCACAATGGAATACACCAACCAAAATTGAGAAAAATTACATCAAAAAAGGCAACAAAAATAGACGGGGTGCTGGAATAGAAAAACAAAAAACTGCTATTTTATTAATCAAAGCTTAATTTTAAATACAGATTATGTGTCTCGTGTGCACAAACATCTTAAAATATATTTGACCTATCCACCACTTGCTTGTACTATTTTGATTTGGTCAAAAGAATTAATTATAGCCTATTATGTATTCAGTATTAGAATGTGTACAAATATGAACAAAAAGGATATACTTTGTTAGTGTACTTTTAATTTTTTTTTATTTTTTAACTACTGGATCATCATAGCTAAGATTGCCCATGTTCAATATATTGTATATCTTGTAATACATTACTTTGATTACCTACGACCTACCATTGGCGTAGCGTAATGAATTTTTTTGGGGGGGCTATAGCCTTATTTTTTTGTTGTGGTATGTCGGAACTTCTTGCAAATTAATTCGCAAAAGGGATATAATGATTCAGATACAAAACATAATATTCTACAAATATAACTATAGAAAATGTAAAGGAAAAAAATATAAAAAGGATTAAAGAAGCCCATTTTAAAGTAAAATGTAAATAAATAATATACCATACATCATATTATTATTATCAAATACATATTTTGTATTTGAATTAATTATAAAAAATAAAAAACTTTTTAAATTGGAAATTATTATTGTAGTATAAGGTTTAAACGCCTACTTTTTTGGGCAAATATATTAAGAACATCTTCAAGACTAATAATATGAGCAAAGTCCCTTTCAATATGAAGTAACGATAGATTTTCAAATCTATCGTTAGTATTAGAATTTCTAAGCTATGTTTTTATTTGCTATAATAATAGAAATTTTTTTCAGTTCTCACATAATATGGATGTATAAAACAATAAACTTTTACACAGGAGGCTAAACAGATTTCTGGGGGACTTAATAGAATTCTGGGGGGCTTTAGTCCCCTTAGCCCCCACCATCCTACGCCTTTGCGACCTACCCTGAAATTTAAGTATGTTGGTATAGGTACCTAATAATATAAAAATATACACTGTAATACTGAATACTTATAATATAATAAGACGTGTAAAAGTGTAATATTTAGATTATCTTGTATAGTCCAATACCCGTCACCGATAAAAAGGAAAATTAAATTGGTAACCTAAACGTCCATTTGTTATTCGAACTGTAATTTAATAAATAGGTAGTTAATAAACTCAACATAATATTATAATAACAATTAGGTATATGTACTTATTTCTATAAAATTTACAAAAAATAACAATAGGTACACATTTTTTTTTTTTGTATCATTACCTATACAAATTTGTATACATTTATAATTAATTTATGAATAATAAATTAAGTCTGGTTAATTAAATTTTAAAAATATTTTACCTATTTATTTGTCTTTAATACATTATATTTTATCAAATTTACTTAATGTATATTACCTAGAATAAAATTTAAATAAAAACCTTAGTATCTGTATACCAAACAAAAGTAAATTTTTTAGTCATAAGCTTTCTATCCTTAGATGGTTAATTTTCAATATTATTTGAATAAATTTTCTCCATTGAAATAATTATAAATTAAATTAGAAAATATTTAGGCAGTGAAACCAAAACTGCCCGATCCACACTATAACAGCACCTTTACAACTTAACAATACTGATTTCTTTGTTCTCTTTCTACTAGGAGGAAACTATATGTGAAAAGGTTCTATTTTCTTAAGAGAATGTCAAGCGCCAAACCTGTTATTCCTAACTACACACATAAACTATGGCAAAACCACTTAACACAATTCTCGTTTGGTATCCAAAACTATTTAAATTACATAAATAAAAACAATTACAATATTTACTAATGTAGGGTTTAATCGTAATATTAAGTTAAACATTGAGATATAATAATTGTAATGTTAAAATCTTAATAAAAGAAAAAAGAAAAATAGGAAAAAAAATTTAGTATTAATAATTTAGAGCTTTACGTATGTTTTTCTCAAAATTTTAATTTTTTAAATAAGTGCCTAGTTGCCAAGATAACAATAAGACATAAGTTGTACCTATCTATATTAATATGGTTTAAACACCAAGTTATGCCAAAACATTTTTTTGAATATTGAAGATTTAACAAACGACAATTTCTTTGACCTCTTAAAATACTAAATTATAGGTATTATAAACTTTAAAAACATGTACCTATATTTTTGTTACTTATTTAAAATATTTAAACCTATACTAGAAATTAAGATATATTAATTTACGAATACTCACCTAATAGAAAACCTTCTACCAGATCCATCACTATTGATAAACTCCTGTAATGCGATGTGCACGTCTTCCAATCCAAGCACACTAACATCAGAAGTAGAAGAGATGTCTGAATACGAATCAATGGTGTACAAGTCGTCATCGTCATCGGCATCATCGTCATCGTCGTCCTCCTCCTCTTCATCGTCATCAACATCCACTTCGGGCTCCTCTTCAGCTGTACCAATAGTTATCTGTACGTTGCGCCTGAGTGTCAGGCTGACGGAAGCCTCGATCTGCATCTGTGCATCAAATAGCCAAAACGCAGTGAACACGATCATGGGTATGAGAAACCTGGAACGGCCACACAGATGCAATAAAAGCGACTTGCCGCCCTTAGACGCCGAAGCAGACAGCAAACGAGGCTTGATCCAGTGAACGTACGCTGACATCAAGCATATTACTGGTAAGATCTTCTTCTTGACATTCATCTAAAAAATGCGCAGAGCGTTAAGCACCAATGGCGTATGAAATAACGGAGGAAAATAACACACTCACCTCGACGAATGTATTCCACTACAGACCACTGTCCACTACATGTAATATTGTTGTACTAAAATAATTTATAATTATAATACACTGAAGCACTGAACTACAGAAGTGTAGGCACTACGTATATTGTATATTAGGCAACATTTAAAAGAATTTAGAATAATAAACAGTAATGATGATAATAATAATCATTGGGATTACGAATCATGGTGAATGCGATGGTCAAACGGAATGTAACAAAATAATAAATATAACAATACAAAATACAAACGTGATACAAATACCAATTTATAATGATTACCGACATGATAACAATGATAAGCTTGCTTTTGTTGACTGTGATAAAAAATACGCGCCATCTGCCGTGTATTATGAGAGTAGTTATACTTAGTACTCACCAAGTACTAAGTACTAAGTTACTACTTAGTAGTAATACCAAGGTGTATTGATAAGGTGTCGTCACTTGTTTGAAAACTTGATTGAAAATTTTACTACAGATAGTCGTCACCACCGGGAGCGCTATATGTCCTAAAGAGGCCGAAAAACGAACACTTCAGTACACCAAAACTATAGAAAATTTAAAATATATTATGATTTAAGGAATAAAATTCAAAATTTTTCATTGCATAATGACTTCTATGTTCTAAATTATTTGTATACATGTATTTAAATACTTTCTTTTTATCAAATACAACTTTAATATTATTAAATATAATTAACTAAATTAACTAAATTGTCATTTTTAAATTTCCTATTACAAAAAAAATATATGAAAAATGTAAGAGTTAATTCCCTAAATTATCATACATAATGCTTTCAAAGTGTTATAATTAACAAATAATAATTATTAATTATTAATTAATATATTGATTTTAAATAGAATTCATAATACTGCTAGTAGATACTAGTATTATACTAGTATTCATATTACCTATGTGTTACCAAAATGCATATATTTTGAATATCTTTTTATAAGCATTTATTACTCAGATGTACCTATCACCATTGATTTTATAATATATTCATAGTATTTATTGTATATTATAAAATAAATGTTATTAGTTTATTACCTATATATTATTATATATTAATCATAGACCTCTTTTATAGGTCTATGATATTAACTGAGATCCTGGGGATAGAAACATATCTATATGCTAAATGGTTTGATAGACTTATATGACATCCTAGATCAATGCTTATTTTCTTTAGACTTTAAGTGTTTATGGAAAAAGTTTAAATACTTAAATTTTAATACTATTATTAA
>NC_042494.1:112832200-112837940 GCF_005508785.2 Acyrthosiphon pisum | reverse complement strand
AATCATATAATAAAAATATGCAAAATATGTATTTAGAATTTTTTATGAGCACTAGAAAATAATACTCCACTCTACTAGACTAGGTACTGTTAAAATTAAGAGCAGAATCATGATAGTTTGAATTTAATTTAAAGATTTTAAGAAGGATGCAAATATCCAAAGAAGTGACATACATGATATTTTATACCTAATTGATGTCTACTCGATATAAAATATTGCAAATTATTAAAATCCAAATGTAATGTATAATTACATGCTCCAATTTATTATGCCAACTTGATTAAAAAAAAACTTTTTATTATTCAATGTTTCAATTTAAAAAAAGAATAGCATTTTAATTCTTAATTTTTAAGACATTTTGCATTTAACAGTATGAAAAAACTGGCCTTCATAGGACAGGAAGCGCGCTCTGGTGACTATAGAACTGTGGTAATATTTTCAATCAAGAGTGTATACGTATAGGGGTCCAGAGTGACGACACCTTATCAATACACCTTGAGTAATACTTAGTAATACTTAGTGTCTTAGTATACTATATTATGATATATCATACACTATATGATCTAAGGCTGCGAGGCGTAAACGACCACGGATAAAAAATTAACAAAAAAAATACTGTTAAGTTTCAATGAGATACGTACTCAGTGGCGTAGCCAGGATTATGAAATGGGGGGTATTTTAGCCTAAAATACAAGCTCAACAGATGGTCAGTTCAACATCGGAGTTTTTAAAAAAAGAAGCAAGACATTTTGAAGATATTTTAAAGGCAGGTAAAAATTTTGTAAAATGGGCTAATGAATAAATTGAAAATGAAGATGAAATTAATAATTTGATCCTGGATAATTTACCAAATGTGCGATTACGTAAGAAAAAAACATTGGATAGTGAAAACACTGAGAACCAAAATGAAACTGTTACTGAAACTGCTATTTACTTGTTTAGATTTAATGTTCATAACACAGCGATGGATACAGTGATTTGTAAACTAGAACAACGTTTTGCTAAACACGCTGAAATATGTTCAGATTTTACATGCTTAGATCCTCGTCAGTTTTCAAAACCATTACCCACAACTGCTCTTTTCAAACTTAGTGAAGTTCTTGGATTAGAAAATACTTCTATTTTAAGGGAAGAATTTCTAGATTTTACCAAAAAATGGGATAAGCTTAAATTAAATTTACCTGAAGTATACGCAAGTTATAGAAGTGATGAGGAAAATGAACTTCCAGAATTAGATCTAGAATGTTTGCAAGAAAATGAGTTTGAACAAAATCTATGCAAAACAAATAAACGGTGTTTAAATTGTTTTCTTTGCTGTTTTAATGTACCTATTGTTTAAATATAGATTATATATTAAAGCATATAGAAATTTATTTTTAGCCTATATGTATATTTTAACACTATCATGCACTCAGGTAGGCTGTGAAAAGAGTTTTTCTACATTAAGTTTTATTAAAAACCTACTTAGAAACCGCCTTTCAATGGAAAATCTTGATGCATGGATGTAATGCATTTAAATAAAGATATTTTGGAAACATTAACACATGAAAACTTCATTGAAGAAGTGATAAAACATAGTTCAGTATTCAAAAAAATGTTGGTTATTTAAAAATATAGATTACCTACCCTTACAAAGAATTACTATTATTTTTTATATAATTTATGTATTCTGTTTTGATGATATTTCTTATGTTAATGTTTGACAGTGTATTTATATTAATTGTTTTTTTATTATATCATATTTCAAAAATAAATAACTCGTGACAAAGGCTAGTCATACACTTAACACAATATTTTTTTTTTTTTAGATAACATTTTTTTTTTTTTATGATAGAGCTTGTCCCCTCAGGTTCAACTATGTGGCTGGTCAAAAGAAGTGGGGCCGGCAAAAAAATAGAATTTCCCGGTACACATATTGAGGCTAGTCCAACCCTGATTTTAGGTATAGATTAAAACCAAGTTTTTACAGTTTTCGTATATAAATAAAGTTCAGGACTTGACTTGTTGCACTGAAAATTATCGAAATATGCAGTCCAAATTCTCAAAATATGCTTAAATATATGTACTATGTATCAATATTTTTATATTATTTTTGAAAAATCATAAAACATATTGCAATTTAGGTAATAAAAAACTAAAAAATAAGTAGGTATATAAACCTGATAAATAAATAAATAAATAACAACTTAATTTTTAAAAATACTAGCATACAATCAGGGCCTGATTTACGCATGTGCAGTCGGTGCACTAGCACAGGGCCCCCAAATTTGAAAGACCCCTTCCCATTCCATACTTTGCTACCATAAATAAAAGATATTTTTAATAAGATTTAATAACTATAACCTATTTAAGGAGGCCGAAGCAGACGTAGTTTTCATACGTTTTAGACTAATAATAATGATATAATAATATATCAGTCGATAAGTTATCGGGTCAGTGATAATATCAGGGGCGTATTTATGGGGAGGGCTGAGGGGGCTTCAGTCCCCCCGAAATCCAGGAATTATTTATTAAGTCTGCTTAATATGTCCTATCAGATGTAAATCGTAAAAGTTCAATATAATTTTATAAGGAATTATTATCAACAACGAAAAAATTATTCATGTAATGTGTCAATGACGATTTTGATCGTAACGATTATACCTTTGACGTGCGGTACTGCTGCATTATCGTAATTTCGATTTCTTTTATCTAGAATTGATTTACTGATATACACGCGTTGTCGCGTCTCAATCACCGTACAATAATATTATACGAGCCCGTATAAGCTAAAAATATTTCCGAGAAGTTGTGACGGCGATCGGTTTTCGTTGTATAGTTGTTACTTGTTGTCGCTATTATAGATAAATATTTTGTTGTCTGATATATACGACGTTTAGTATCGCACGTACCTACTAAGACAGTGGATCGTGACGAGTGTTTTTATTTGTTGTTTAAATAAAATAATAATACACCTAAGCATAATGAAAAGAACTCAGCAATCATTATTGCATTTTTATAAAAAATCTAAACAGTCCACCGAATCTGTCGATGATACATTTCAATCTACATCGAATGTTTTACAAGATGATGACATTATGGCAACACTTGAAACAGAAAAAACAGCTCCAAATCCACCAGTTGTTTCTCCGGTAATTGAACCTAGTTTAAAATGTTTAGATTCTAAGTTTGATATGGGAGGTTATGTTGAGTGTAAAAAAAATTTAAGTGACGAAGAGAAAGTTTCAATTTTGCGAAACGTATGGACACCCGATTTAAAGTTTAATTTCCCGCATGATAATAGTGGAAAATATAAACATAAAATCCAAATTAAATGGCTTGAAACTTTCAAATGGTTAGCATATTCAAAATTAAGAGAGGGTTTATTTTGTAAATTCTGTGTACTGTTCTTAAATTTAAATCATGCTGGTAAGGGATCACATGAGAAGTTAGGTAAACTTGTTTTAAAACCCTTGACAAAGCTAAAAGACACATTGGAAGACTTTAGAAATCACGAAAAAAATGATTACCATAAAAATTCGTTACTTACTGCTGACAACATAAAAGTAATTTTAGAAAAAAAACAAGATAATATATTAGTACAATTGAATAGTAAACGAAAAGATGAAGTCATAAAAAATCGCGCAAAACTTAAACCAATTATTCAAACAATTCGGTTATGTGGTAGACAACAAATAGCGTTACGGGGGCACGAGGATTCTGGTAGAATTTTTTTAGAAGAACCAAAAAGTAACGATGGTATTTTCCGTTGTTTGCTCCGATATCGCTCGAAAAATGGTGACAACGTATTAAAAGAACATTTGGAAACTAGTGTTGGTAAATCTATGTACCTATACAAGCCCACTTATACAAAATGAAATAATACATTTGTTTGGGGACTTAATTCAATTAAAAATTCTTGAAAGAGTATCAAAAACTAATTTTTATACAATACTTGCAGACGAAACCACTGACATTTCTCAAATTGAACAATTTTCATTATGTAGGTATTCGTTATGTTGACGAGGAAGTTTTTTCAATTCGGGAAGATTTTCTTACAATTCGTTCCGGTATATGATTTATCTGGTGAAGGTTTGGCTAACACAATTAAAGAAACTTTAAAAAAAATTGGTTTTGATTTGAACAAAATGCGAGGTCAAGGTTACGACGGGGCTGCAGAAATGCGTGGTCGTTTTAGAGGTGTTCAGGCAATTATTAAAGATATTTACCCAAAAGCATTATACACACATTGCATATCACACTCACTAAATCTTTGTTTATCGGATGCGACAAAATCTCAAGATATTCGAAATGCTTTTGGTATAATAAGTGAATGCTGTTCTTTTTTTAATAGTTCGGCAAATCGAACTAAAGTCCTCCAAAATAAAATAAAAGAAATTAAACCAAATTCACAATCTACAAAATTGAAATCTTTATGTGAAACTCGCTGGGTGTTACGCCATGAAGCAGTTATGCTTTTTAAAGAATTTGTAGAACCCGTTGTTGCAGCATTAGAAGAAGTGCAAAATGGATGTTCTGGGACTGATTCTTCAAAAAAATCTAATAGCCTTTTACATTGTATTTGCAACTTTAATTTTTTAATATCTATTTGTGTGTCTAGTAAATTATTAAGTTATACTTATAATTTATCGAAATATTTACAAAGCAAAAATATCGATTTATTTAATGCTCTCAATCAAGTTTCCGATGTAATTTCCGTGTTTCATTCCATAAGAGAAAACGTTGATTTAAAATCTAACAATATTTATAAAGAAGCCAAAGATATTGCTGAAAAGTTAAATATTGAACCAAAAATGCCTCGTATCTGTAGCAGTCAAAGAAATAGAAGCAATGTAGGTACCATCTAACAACATTGAAGAATATTACAAAAAATCTATTTTTATACCGTACTTGGACGATTTGATGATGGCATTAAATGAAAGATTTATACCTCACAATGAAATTATAACTTCATTACAATATGTCTTACCAAGTATTGTAGTTGAAAAACCATTTTCTTATTTAAAAAAAGCTGTTGAATTTTATGAAAATGATTTACCGGGGCTAAATGACGTTATAGAAGCAGAGTACGAAATTTGGCAAGCTAAGTGGAAGAATATTGAAGACAACTTAAAGCCCACAACTGCTATAGAGGCTTTGAGTGTCTGTGATAGATTAATGTATCCAAACATGTATGAATTACTAAAAATACTAGCTATAATACCAGTATCCACCGCTACAGCTGAACGCAGCTTTTCGACGTTAAGAAGACTCAAAACGTATTTAAGAAATACAACTTCAGAATCCAGACTAGTGGGACTTGCCCTTTTAGCTATTCATAGAGACATTGACATACCAGATGACATTTTATTAGATAAATTTGCTAACAGTGGCAAAGAAAGAAATTTAAATTTGATTTGATTTGTTATATTATTATTATTATAATTATATGTATACATTATTTCATTATTAATTTTTTGAAAACATTAAAAATCAAACTAAAATTAAAATTGTGTACTAGTTTCCTAACTCTTATTTTTAATAGGCTGAAATGGGGAATTTCAGTTGGAGAAAATACCACAGCCCCCCCCCCCCCAAAAAAAAAAAAAATATCTAAATACGCCCCTGGATAATACTATAATTCAATGATATTATCAACGATAATGGTTAAGGGCCTTAACTTAAGGCCCCTGCAAATGTGTCATTTTTAAGGAGTTGTGTTTAGGCAATTATTTCATTCCTTTGATTACTGATCGTCTTT
>NC_042494.1:112830724-112832100 GCF_005508785.2 Acyrthosiphon pisum | reverse complement strand
TAAATAAAGTTAGAGTTCAGGACTTGACTGTTGCACTGCAAATTATCGAAATATGCAGTCAAAATTCTCAAAATATGCTTAAATATATGTACTATGTATCAATATTTTTATATTATTTTTGAAAAATCATAAAACATATTGCAATTTAGGTAATAAAAAACTAAAAAATAAGTAGGTATATAAACCTGATAAATAAATAAATAAATAACAACTTAATTTTTAAAAATACTAGCATACAATCAGGGCCTGATTTACGCATTTGCAGTCGATGCACTAGCACAGGGCTCCCAAATTTGAAGGGCCCCTTCCCATTCCATACTTTGCTACCATAAATAAAAGATATTTTTAATAAGATTTAATAACTATAACCTATTTAAGGAGGCCGAAGCAGACGTCGTTTTCATACGTTTTAGACTAATAATAATGATATAATAATATATCAGTCGATAAGTTATCGGGTCAGTGATAATACCAGGGGCGTATTTATAGGGAAGGGTTGAGGGGTCTTCAGCCCCCCCGAAATCCAGGAATTATTTATTAAGTCTGCTTAATATGTCCTATCAGATGTAAATCGTAAAAGTTCAATATAATTTTATAAAGAATTATTGTCAACAACGAAAAAATTATTCATGTAATGTGTCAATGACGATTTTGATCGTAACGATTATACCTTTGACGTGCGGTACTGCTGCATTATCGTAATTTCGATTTCTTTTATCTAGAATTGATTTACTGATATACACACGCGTTGCCGTTGTCGCGTCTCAATCACCGTACAATAATATTATACGAGCCCGTATAAGCTAAAAATATTTCCGAGAAGTTGTGACGGCGATCGGTTTTCGTTGTATAGTTGTTACTTGTTGTCGCTATTATAGATAAATATTTTGTTGTCTGATATATACGACGTTTAGTATCGCACGTACCTACTAAGACAGTGGATCGTGACGAGTGTTTTTATTTGTTGTTTAAATAAAATAATAATACACCTAAGCATAATGAAAAGAACTCAGCAATCATTATTGCATTTTTATAAAAAATCTAAACAGTCCACCGAATCCGTCGATGATACAGTTCCATCTACATCGAATGTTTTACAAGATGATGACATTATGGCAACACTTGAAACAGAAAAAACAGCTCCAAACCCACCAGTTGTTTCTCCGGTAATTGAACCTAGTTTAAAATGTTTAGATTCTAAGTTTGATATGGGAGGTTATGTTGAGTGTAAAAAAAATTTAAGTGACGAAGAGAAAGTTTCAATTTTGCGAAACGTATGGACACCCGATTTAAAGTTTAATTTCCCGCATGATAATAGTGGAAAATATAAACATAAAATCCAAATTAAATGGCTTGAAACTTTCAAATGGTTAGCA
>NC_042494.1:112827204-112829152 GCF_005508785.2 Acyrthosiphon pisum | reverse complement strand
TTTTCTTATTTAAAAAAAGCTGTTGAATTTTATGAAAATGATTTACCGGGGCTAAATGACGTTATAGAAGCAGAGTACGAAATTTGGCAAGCTAAGTGGAAGAATATTGAAGACAACTTAAAGCCCACAACTGCTATAGAGGCTTTGAGTGTCTGTGATAGATTAATGTATCCAAACATGTATAAATTACTAAAAATACTAGCTATAATACCAGTATCCACCGCTACAGCTGAACGTAGCTTTACGATGTTGAGAAGACTCAAAACGTATTTAAGAAATACAACTTCAGAATCCAGACTAGTGGGACTTGCCCTTTTAGCTATTCATAGAGACATTGACATACCAGATGACATTTTATTAGATAAATTTGCTAACAGTGGCAAAGAAAGAAATTTAAATTTGATTTGATTTGTTATATTATTTTTATTATAATTATATGTATACATTATTTCATTATTAATTTTTTGAAAACATTAAAAATCAAACTAAAATTAAAATTGTGTACTAGTTTCCTAACTCTTAATTTTAATAGGCTGAATTGGGGAATTTCAGTTGGAGAAAATACCACAGCCCCCCCCCCCAAAAAAAAAAAATATCTAAATACGCCCCTGGATAATACTATAATTCAATGATATTATCAACGATAATGGTTAAGGCCCCTGCAAATGTGTCATTTTTAAGGAGTTGTGTTTAGGCAATTATTTCATTCCTTTGATTACTGATCGTCTTTGTGTGTCTAGTAAATGATCATTAGTGTGTGTATACTCACCTACCATCACTCGCGGACCGCATCAATTTACAATACATTGTTATTACTTATCTGATTTATGGTCGCACGCACGCACACGTACAAGTCATTCAATGTCTAGATCAAAATATTCAAAACCAATTTATGGACGTGAAATAGCCGTCGCACTGACAAAAATTAAGGTACTTCTAGTGGTTCGATTTAAAAAAATGTAAAGATGTTTGGGTTAGTAAACAAGTTTACTTTGCATTGGTCGGAGCACTTTCAATTTTAGAAAAATTATTGACGAGAATAAATATTTTATAAATTTATAAATTTTTAGTATTGAATATATTCAAAAATATAAAAAATATAAAAAAATATGGTCCGACCGATGCAAAGTAGACTTGTTGACCAATTAAAACATCTTTACATTTTTTTAAATCGAACCACTAGAAGTACTTAAATTTTTGTCAGTCACTAAGGTCGATTTGATGAAAAATGAATAGAATTTGCAGGGGCCTTAATTACTGAATTGAGAAAAAGAAACAATGCTTATGCAGAATTAGAAAAAAAAATGTGGTTTTCTCTTTTAAAGATATGGACAGATCAGAAATACAATAATGTTCCAAAAATATATTGGATACATATTCAGATGATTTAGATTCTGATAATTTTGAATGTGAACTCACTCAGTTTCAAGTGTTGAAAAAGTCATTTCTCGGTAATAATTTTTTTGAAAATCCCCATTATTGTTTGAAATATATTCGAAGAATGAATATCCGCCATACTTTTCCCAACTTGGACATTATATTACAAATATATTTATCAATGCCGCGCACGAACTGTAGTAGTGAACGTTCATTCTTTGTACTCAAACGTATAAAAAATCGAATGCGCTCTACTTTAACACAAGAAAAACTGGACTCATTATCATTGCTGGTAATCAACCATGATGTTACTAAACAGTTAACATTTGAAGACGTAATTGCTGAATTTGCAAAAAAAAACAAGAAAAAAATGGCTATTATGATTAAATAAATGAATTGAACTTTTTATTGTTAAATATGCACCTATTATTATTTTTTAAATTTTTTGTTAAAAAATTAGGTTAACTAGTATATCCACTTGTGCACATTTGTGTGTATGTGCAGTGGTGTCGGAGAAGGGGGGCAAGGGAGAAATTGACCTCTCAGTTATAATCCAAGGGGGGAGGGGGGG
>NC_042494.1:112802374-112826184 GCF_005508785.2 Acyrthosiphon pisum | reverse complement strand
GAAAATCGAAAAATGACCTCTATAAAGTTCCATCTTGATCAAATTTTCTAAAAGATAAGGTATTATATATTGAAATCGAAACACTCCTTCTGGAAGAAACTTTGTATACAGGATATAAAAATAAAAAAAAAATAAACACCATTGTAAAAACAATAGCTTCCTCGCTCCGCTCAGAATCTAATTATAATAGTATAATATTAATTCAACTTACAAGATAAAATAAATAATAAAAATATAAAATATCCAGACTAACAAACCGTCTCCGCTCAGAATTGTTTTTCGTATACAATGATATTATATCATTGAATTCAAATTTAATACGCAATCCATTATACAATGACCCACTTATAATCTACTGTACAGCAGAGCGACAATAACTTACCTGCTTTTTTTGTATTTAATTTATTTATATTTATATATTGTTACATTAATTGACTATTACTTCAGGTATTAAGTAAATATGTTTTATGTTTTGTTCAATATATAAACGTATACATATAATGTATTTATATTTATATTATACTATAATTATATCAATACATTTATATTATTCTTATAATATACTACCTATATCAACATTAAAATAATAAAATATTAAGGAAGGTTTTCTGCTATACATCACAAATACATATATAATAGTTATTAGGTGTTGTATGTTTTGCCCCTCTCGTAAAAACCTGTGCCACTGAGTATGTGTATTGACTGCAGGGTGGCAGCTGGCATAATAATAATAAGTCAATAAGTAGATATCAAGAGCTAATAATATCAAAATATACTCATTGCCAACGCAGTAAGCTGATCACTGAGTGATATTAGATATAAAACTATAGACAAAAATATCTTTATCATATTACAGGATTATAGAAATTATGAAACTAAAATAATAAGAATGCAGTCTTATGACAGGCGTCAAACAGTCAATTTACCATAATATTACAAATTTATATTTAAATTTAGAGCCTCTGAATTGACCGGCCCAGGTGGACTTCTCCGCCTTTCCGCCCTGGCCAGTCCACCCCTGAATGACCTTAATGGGTAGGTAATATTAATAAAAACTGAAATAGATGAAATAATTTTATGAATTTATTTAATAATTCAAACATATTGTGAAATAAAAAATAAAAATAATAAATGTAATTAGAAATCTTAAATAATAAACACAATATACAATTTAAAATAAAAATAAACGCACACTATGAAAAAAAATAAAGCTATATATAATAGACCAGAGGTTCCCAAACTGTGGGTCGCGATTATATTTTTGGTGGGTCGCGCTATAATTTGATATAATACATATTTTTCGTTGATGTTCAAAGTTCAAATACAGTTTTTCGTTAATCGTTATCTGCGAGATTGACGATTACGAGTTTACAGCACCGTATCAAACAGATTAATAGTTATACCTATTGAAAAGAAAGCGATTTATCTGAAACAAATTAGTGTTAGTAAGTACCTAAATACCTAAAAAAAAAAGGTCATTCAATGTATTGTGGTCGCCAAATTTTAAAAAATTCTCAAAATGGGTCGTACAATAAAAAGTTTGGGAACCTCTGTAATAGACAGTTAATATAAATACGAACATATATTTTTCTGGATTACATGTTATGGATAAGCTGGCCCCCTTAAATAATTCCCAAGCTCGCCCACCCGCACTAGAAAAAAAAATACAATACAAATACCACATGCCACGAGTATTTAAGTCCATTAATTTGATACCTTTTCTATTATATTCATTAGTTTCTATTTTGGTCTATTTTTATCTTTACCCGGTAATAAAATCTATTTATTATAATACCTATCCACAAAACAACAGGTGAATATGAATAATAATTTATAAATAAATCTATACTTGTCTATGTCAGTAAGGCCTATAGTCCATGCTCAGTGCTAACCACTTACCAGTTACCACTCAGCATTCATTGGTCATTGACTACTGACATCTGACCCTATACTCTGGGCCATGAGAGAATGCACCCGGCGACGGACCAAAGCTCGTCTTTTTCCTCGCATTCCCACCATTTTACCGGCCAGATCGCCACCCGTCGGAGCGAGCCGGTTTCGCAGCAGGTGTGTACCATATACAGTGGCCGCATGGAGGGGGAAATTTGGCCTCCAGACGACGAAGCGCCGTAATTTGGTTGCGCGTGCAGGGTGCATTCTCTCGTAGCCTACGAGTCGTAGGCCGTGGGCCAGAGTGTAGGTACTTAGTACTTAGTAGTCACTACTCACTATATAGCCAGTTCTTATTATAGCAACATTGTAGTAATATAAATTTTTGTTTTGTTTTAGTTTAAATTTTGATAATTATCCATGTTACTATTGTTTACTTCAGTGCTAAGTGTCTAAGACTTTTAAAAATTACAAATTACATTTTTTGAAATTAAATTTTGTTTATAATGGATAAAAAAAATTGTTTGACATTTTTAAATGTAAAAAAACAAGCAAGACCTGCCTTCTCCAGTGAAGATTTGTCTACGACTAGTAAGTATAAATGTTTTTAATTTACATGGAATATGTTTCTAAAACTATACTATATCCATTGAGCAATATATTTTTTAATAGTTAGGTAGTGTAATTTTTAGCAAAATAATTGTAGAAGTATGTTAGTAGATGGACCTAAAATATTTATTAAAAAATATAATACCTACGACATACCTATTGCTTCTGACAATTATTGTTTGTTAAATTCATGGTTGAAATATACGTATATTTAGATTAAATTTAAAAAATCCTTTTAATTTAGCTGTTATACAAAAAGATAATTTAGATTTGATATTTTCACTCCGATATGTTTCAAATACCTATTAATTAGATCAGCGTTTCTTAAAATCTTTTTTATGTCCACTTTTATCATAGAATCCCTAATTTTTTTTTGGTTTTTGGATTATTTTATTTAGCTTTCAATAATAAGTTATTACAGCTTAACAATTAGAACCCCTATTTTGTTTCAATTGTCATTTTCAGCGTAATTTTATACAAGGATTATTTGAAATAAAAATTATAATAATTTCATAAAATATTGATGTTAATACTGTATTTAATCCAAAAAAATGTTAAAATAAAAATTTCATATAATAGTAATGTATATACTGTATTTAATTCAAAAATTATTTTAAATAACATAAACAGGCTTCTACGTTTTAATTTTAACGAGAGTATCGTGGAACACAGTTTAAGAAACGCTGAATTAGATCATTATAATCAATTAAATATGATAAGAAATGTATTGCTAAAATTATTCACAGAAAAAAATTAATATATTTTTTTTTTTATAGTTTAAAATGATACCCAGTAGCATACACGGGGGCTTAATCTTTTTTTTCATGTAAGTAGATAAGCACCTATATAAATTTTTTAAAATAACAATTACTATTTATTCAAATTAAAATGGCCAATCTTAGATCTTAAGTTTGTTACATTAATTCAAATATATTGGCTATTTAACTAACTTCCAAAAAAATTATATTTTTTTTGCTTACACAGGTTAAGCCCCATGAGGAGGAGGGGTTGAGACTTAACATAATAATTTCTGATTGATTCTTCTAAGATTTTACTAACATTTGTATGGTCAATAATGATAAATGCATAAAATAAATTACCATATAAATAATTTTGTTCTATACTTAGAAATATTACCATAAGAAAACATAATACAAGTTATAAAGACTCTACTATGTTGAAGAAAATTACATAAAAGGTCGATTCTTCAAGATCCTACATGAGCCTGTTATAAATTAATAATGTGAGGTCTGTTAACCCAACATATTATACTTAATGATAAACTAATAATTGTTTTTCAACATTGGGGCTTAACCTGTAGGCTGTTAATCTCAATTAAAAAAAAAAAAAAAGTGATATTGGATGTTAGCCATCTGTGTACCAAGCTACTGTTTTAATTAAATATACAAACACATTTTTTTTTCGGTTTCTTACAATTTTTAAAAAACTTGCAATAATAACTAGGGTTCTCCTCTCTTTTCTATCAAATTAATTTTGAAAAAGTTTTTGAGCTTTTTTACTTTCAATATTATTTTCTGAGGAAAAAACATAGTTATAAAACTTCTTTGTTCTGTTCAAAATTTAAAATAATACATTTATCACGATAAAAAAATATAATTAAATGTAATACCCACAATATATTATGACATACTTCACTTACAACCTATTAAAACAGGTAATTGGTTTAAAGGAATGTTGAAAGTAAACAATGTTGTACATGTTTACACGTAATCAATGAAAATGAAATAGTTTCACTACAATAATTACAATATTTAGAAGTATTCTTAAAAGTAATAAGAAAGCTTGTATTAAAATTATTTGAAATAATTTCCAAATTAATTAATCCATTTTTTAAATGTAATATTTCATTTTATTACCTGTATGGATACCAATTATGGATACAATAGCCATTCTGATTTGCCCTTCTCTCTATCTCTCTGTTTGGTAACCCTGAAAAATTAACGACTCACAAAGAAATTAAAACTGTAAATATTTACTGAATCCTAATTAATTTAAGGATAGGTTGTTTGAGATTCCTTATTAGTGACAACTCCAGATTTTTTAGTAATTTTCCATTGAATAAAAAAATGATCAGAACAATTTTTTGGGGAAATGAATAGTTAATCTAATATTCTAGGCTCAATCATCTATCATATTCAGTTTAAATCTGGAACTGCCACAAACCAACCAAGTATAGACCAACAATTATAGAAGGAAACTATAACAGGTAATTAAATTGGCTTAAGTGTTGGTGTTGTTAACATTTTCTAATTCAAGCGTTAAATTTAGATTTCCTGATCAAAATCGTTTAATTACCAAATAAACATTGGAGGAGAAATGATTTTGTCAATTCCTAGTGTTGTATGATTTTTCGAGTTAGCTTTCCTTCTGCAAAACAAACAAAAACTGTTAGATAGGAAGAATTTGGTTGAATAGAATAATATCAACACATGGAATAAATAAATTACAAAATGGAAATGTTAATACTATTTTTCAAAATTGTACTTTATTATTAACAATATTTTGTCATCTTGTAACTACAATATAAAGGTCATAAAACGACCAATTTGAGGTAAAATTATTTAATTGTTTATATTTATAGTCGAAAAGAAAATATAATTGTGTACAAAATAATGTAAGTGAAAAATAATTTAATATATGAAAACTTCTAATAAGTTTTATATTTTGACTCTACAGAATCAAAAGAAAAATCAGTGGTTAAGTTAATTTTTCTAAGCATAACTACGCGCACTGATCAATTTTTTTCCGATATGAACGGATGTACCAAAGCCTGTGATATGCCAATGCGTTTTGAAGAATCCAAAGTCAGTATTTTATCAAGCAAGTCCTTCAATTGTCCAACTTTACGAATTTGCTCCTCTGGTAATTTTTGGTTTCCCAGTAATTCAGTATATAAATCTCGACTAGGATTTATCGAAGACATGGTTATAACTTTTTCCTAAAAAAAAATTCATAAGTGTAATTCAAACAATCCAAATTATTAAATTATTTACAAAGATGATAAATGTATTGAAAATGGGCATATTTCTAGTATACCATGCACCCATTTAGGATTTATTTTTCTTTCTTCTGTACTTTTTAACACAGAAAACAATGGCGCAAACAAAAATTGGTGGAGATCATTAGTTTTAAAGTTATAGCGATATGATCACAGATGGGCAGCAGTACTATACTGGTCAAACCATAGGTTAGGTTACCCATTATGTCTATAATCACCGTAGTCTCTCCTCCCCTGGAACCATTATCAACACTAGATGGTTTGGAGTCCTTGGGACCTCGAGTTAGGTGACCGGAGCTGACTGGTGTAGATAGTGACCATTTATCATACTCAATAATGCAAAATTCAAAGTAATATTTTTTTTTTTTTTTTAAGAGTGCCTGGTACACTAGAAAGTTCCCAAAAATGTTATGTGCGTACACTATAATATGGATATATAACATTGACACCAATATTGCCATGGATACAACCTCCCAATTTACACAAAATCAAAAAACTTGAATAAGGGAATAACAGTTTGTATAAAAAAAATAACTTGAGCCTATTTATTTTATTATCCTCAACTTCCAATAAATTATCATTAATATTATTATATACAATTATTTTAATTTCTGGTAAAAGATATTTTATAATTTAAGGAAGATTTAATAACAATAGTTTATTAAACATAAGTTATAGAAATTATAAATTATTTTTGCAAAGACATTGGCCAAAATTTAATAGATAAATTCTGGAATTCCGTTTTGCTTGTAATTCAATAATAAATTTGTTTTATTATTTCAATTTATTTTGTGATCGCTAACTTATAAGTATCATTAATATTATAATATACAATTTAACTTCTAGTAAAAGATATTTTATAATTTAAGGAAAGTTTAATAACAATAGTTTATTAAACATAAGTTATAAGAATTATAAATTATTTTTGCAAAGACATTGGCCAAAATTGAATAGATCAATTCTGGAATTCCGTTTTGCTTGTAATTCATTAATCAATTAATAAAGTTGTACAGTAGTCGCCTCTTATACCATCAAATTAGGCAGAGTTAATCTCGGCTCGGATAAAGCTGTGAATGATAATCTTTGATTGAGTCTTCATAATTTTGACTGTAATATGAGGTGATCCGATGTACAAATTAAACGAAAATTACTTTAGTAATATTGAGATATCGAGAAAATAGCATACATTTATTGATAAAGGTGCACACTGAAAAACAATATTTTGCTATTGGGGATAGTTAAATTAGTCGATGAACGAAAAGTGACTTTTAGACTAAAAAGACAACCAATACTGGAAGAATTCAGTTTGACACATTTTAATTTTGAAAATGGATTATGATTGATTTATTAACTAAAATTAGTAAAATTATATTATAGCTTAAAAAACCTTTAATAACAATAGTTCATTATTAAAATATAATTAATACAAATTATAAAATTATTTTTGCAAAGACAATGGCCAGAAATAAAAGAATAAATTCTGGAATTCCGTTTTGCGTGTATTTGAATTAGGTTGCCATCAACTATAATATTATTCATATATTGAAAATAAATGTATAATATAAAATTGAGACACCACAGATAATAACATTAATTTTAAATTTGTTAAATATATTACTTATAATTAACTTTGCCTATCTCTGCATTAAGTATTACTATTATAGATAAATTATAATTTATAACATTTCTCTTTTTAAAATGCATTGCACTTTATTTAAATAGTAAATACTAGGTGATCCCGTGCATTTTGTTGCCCATTAAAAATGCAAACTCTATAATATGAATAATATGTTTTATTTGATGATATACGGTTATCATAACAACAATTTTAAAACTTTGGCAACCAATAAGTATTATTATAATAGCTTTGAAAGCCACGGTAACCATTTATAAACAAAAATTTCTACCGGAAATCTCAAATTCCCTGTTTGAGCATCTCCCGGGGTTGGTCCTCTCCCTTTTTAAATTAGCCTATCTTCTTTCCAGAGGTCTAATTTATCTTTTATCTCTATATATAAAAATATCTGATCCCGTGCACTTGTTGCCCATTAAAATTGCCTACTCTACATAAATAATATGTTTAACATATTAACATGGCAACCCTATACAAAAAATTCTTTTCAAAATCTCAAAATAATATATAAATGGTTGCCATGGTAATATGGACACACACACAGACGGAAATCTCAAAATAATATATGAATGGTTACCATGGTAATATAAATACACAGACAGACGCATTCATTTTTATGAATGAGGCCCAGAGGTTTATCTATCTCTGTACCAAATGATCCCGTGCACTTTGTTTCCCGGTGGCAACTAATAATTATTATTGTAGTAGCTTCAAAACCCATGGTAACCATCGGTTACCATGGACATTATCTACGGAAACACACACACACACACACAGACATACATTAATTTTTATATATATAGATAACATGAGCCTTACTCGTTCTGTGACTTTGTCAACTTCGTGATACAGAAAATTACAATTGCTATCAAAATGTTGGTCTTTGAACATTCCCTTCCGAATAGTTTTGTTAGCCATTTTTCCTTTCAAATCCATAAAATATTTCAACATCTAATGATAAAAATAGTATACATTTATAACATTTACATTAAAAACCATAATAATTATGTATTAAAAATCTATTATTGCATTTACTTGGTTATTAGTTTTGCCTGGAAATAATATTTTTCCAGTATAAAGTTCATAAATAGTACAACCAGCAGACCACATATCAATGCCAAATTCACACTGAATACCTAAAACTAAAACAAAATCCATATTTTTTTAACTTGTATAATATAAAATATTCAGATGTATCTTATGGAATTGTACGTGGGGTTTTTTAACGATTATGGATTGACGACATAGAATTTGGATAAAACAAAAAAATACGTGTTTCTTTATTTTTAACAGGCAATTTTTTAATAATTTCAAAAATTTTAAACATGTAGGTGTACATGTAGCACAATGTACATGTATACCAATAGCAAAATCAACTTTATTTTGCAAATGGTAACTGCTATATTTTTTAATGGATTCCCGGTATAGCTTTTTTTTCTGAAAATTTTGATACCTAGTCAAATCATCAATATTGTTTTGCTAGTTTATTAACTATGGTCCTCTAAAGTTTAGTAAAATATGCATTAATACTTTTAAATGAAATAATTGGTATAGGTTTAATAAAAGTTAATTTTGCTATTGGTACACTTGCGTGTCTAAATATTTTGAAATTGTTATAAAAAAAAATTGAAACACATTAAAAATAAAGAAACACGTCTTTTTTTCGTTTTAACCAAATTCTATGTCATCGATCTATAATCGTTAAAAAACCTCTGTAAAAAACATAATATACACCCTATATACACTTTAGAGGCCAAAGGTTCCATAACTTAGGAAGTACCTCAGATGAGACTTTCTGACCCTCTTCTCAATATTCTTTTAAATTGTTTACAATAAATCTCACATTAATAAAGATAAGATAAAATTTGCGATAACTCGAGTTTAAAATAATAATATACTTTCAAATTTATACCTAAAAATTGAATTGCATTAATGTGTTCACTTATATTATGTGCTTACATATGGAACCACCAATAATATATAAAAACCTCTGATATAACAATAAAAAAAACTTACTTATTTCAGGGGACCGGTAGAATCGACTGACCAAATAGGGTGTAATTTCATTATCAGTTATGTGTGATGCTGATCCAAAATCACACAATTTCAGTACTAACTTACTTTCATTCACCTAGAGTTGAAACAAAAGTAATATACTTATGAAAAAAATAATATTTATGTTTTATTTTTTGTTATTATAACCAGGATAATGAGATTCGCAGGAACTGCAGACCACACAAATTAATTTTTCCAAGGAGTTGTATCATAGTTGAACTGGACTTAGTAATACCTAATTACCAAAAGGCAAATAATGTCAATATTATGATCATAATTTTGCAATGACATTGGCCAGAAATCAATATCTAAATCCTGGAATTCCGTCTTGCTCAACTTAAATCTAAATTCTAAATTAAGTTAGTAAAATACACACCAGAATATTATCAGGCTTGATGTCAGCATGTAATATATTTGCTTTTTTCATCAATTTCAATGCCAAAAACAACTGTTGACTATATGAACGAACAGCTTTAATGTGCAATCCAATGTCTTTACCATATTTCTTCAACACCTATAGTTATAAATATTAGACAAAATATCAGACTAAATATAATATGTATATAATATTAAACCAATGTTTTTTAAAGGAAATTAATCAATGAGGAATAAAAATGATTAAAAAAATGTAAAAGTAAAAACAATCTTATTTATGATTATAATTTAAGATATAACACTTATTTTTCAAACAGAATTATAACTAAGTTGTTAAGTACACATTTTCCCGTTTTTTTATCAACCTTTGGTGACGCGTGCAGAGTATTTAATTATCCCAAAATATTGGTAATATACTATTAATTATTTTATGGATTTTGCACAAACCCTCAATTAAAGCATGTCATTTTATAGTCATTATCATACAATCACAAAAATATCAAAATATTTATTTACTTTTTATTTATATAGTATGTAAATTAATAGGAGTTAGTAGTTGTATTATTTTTATAGCTACAGATTTTCAAATTAATTTACATACTATATAACACATAGGTAAATTAAAAATAAATACATTTATATGTAATAATTAATATACTTCAACAATGGATAAAAAAATAATTTTATGATTTTTAATATAATAAATAATAATTTATAATTAATACAAATATTTTTATTTGAATGGAAAAAAATACTCTGCGTATGCGTGCAACTTTGAGGTCTGAAATGCGCGTCACTAAAAGCTAAAACTAATAAAGTTTAATATAAGAATTTACAATTTTCAACTAAATATTTTCATTTATAGTTGGGTTTTTGAAGAACGAAAAGTGATCAATTATGCCTATATACTACCCATGAAGAATTTAAAAACCGCCCATATTTGAATTAGTATAATTTATTGTGCATAACCAAGTTTGGTCAAAAAATAATAAATATAAAAATGAAGCCACCAGATGTTTACTAACCACATGTCAGGTGACTCACTTTTAAAATCCCTGGTTGCCAACATAATCTGAAAGCAGCCACTTTTCATTCAACCAAACTCCAAACTACAGTTAGTTGAATTTTGTCATTTGGAATTTTTAAAAAAAATCTTAATTAATTCAAAAATAATAATTTAATTAGTATTATTTTACCTCTCTAAGATTCATACTGAGAGGTTCAAAAACCATGCATAAATGTTGCTTGTGGAAAAAGTGACGATATAAACGTAGACAATGAAACCTATCGTCAGGATCAGAATCATTTAACCGTTTAAGAATTTCTAATTCTTTCAATCCTGTTTTGTGCCTAAATTAAAATAAACAATTTATAATTTATCAATGATTAGTTCAAAATGTGTGTTATTATGTACAACTACTTACATAATTTCATTGTTTCGTATGATTTTAACAGCCACATCTTGATTATCGCGAGCCGCGTCTCTAGCACGAACAACATTAGAAAATACTCCTTGCCCAGTATATCCGTAGACAGTATAACGTGAATCCATTGTTTCACCAATTCTTACGCGATAATATCCTTCTGCATCATCCCAGTTATCAGTTAAAGAAGGATTTTCTGGTACACTCTTGTTTCCATTGGATATACCATCTGGTTGAGGAGTCTAAATAAGAATTTATAATTATTAAATATTTATACAACTAATGAATATTATATGAGTGAATTAATTACATGTTGTGTAGCATGAAATGAATCAGCCTCTGCAAACATATCCCATTTGCCTTTTATTAAATCAGGATTTAATACATGATCAGGCTTTGTGGTCTCTTTATCTGTTGCTGAATCAGAATCATTTAATATTCTATCAGTTTCTTTAGGAGATGGAAGTTCTGGCGAATGTTGAATAGATGTTTCAGTAGCGTAACTTCCATGTGGAGAAGGATTCATAGAATCTTCACTATGCAAATTACTATTATTTGCTCCTAACCTCTATATAACAATTGCAATTCGATATGATAAATCAAATAAAAGTATCATACTAAAGTATAGTCAAAAATTACCTTCAATAATTCCTCCCTTTGCTTTCTTCTTTTTTCAATAATTTCTTCTTCGTTTTCGTCTTCCGCAATATTTATATTTACATCAATGCTATAAAATAATTAATTGGATTGTCAATCATATTTTTAAACAATACAAATCTATCACTAATTTCGTAAAACCCATAAAATAATCTTGTGCGGTTAAAAATAAATAAAAAATATGAGGTTATTAATTTTTATTTAAATCAATTTGAAACATATTGAATATACTAATATGTAAGATATAGTAGCATAATAAACTCAACATTTACTTACTCAGAATCTGAAGATGACTTATCATCACGCTTAAGACCTTCAGAAAAACTGTCTTTATATTTATCTCCTCTATCTTTTCCTCTATGAGATCTACAATCATTAAAAATGTATTAATTAAATATATTTAGATGCAATTTATATTATGTTTACAAATTAATGCAAATTATAATTGAAACTTACGCTTACCTAGAATATCGTTCTTTACTATGTGATCTCCTATCATATTTTCTATTATATCTCTTATCTCTTTCTCTATCTCTATCTCTATCTCTCTCTCTATCACGATCACGTTCTCGATCACGGTCACGATATCTATTGGGACCTATAACAAAAATGATATAAAAATAACTAAATTAATATTATATTGTCATTATAAAGTTATTTGACAACATAAAATAAAAATTAGGGTTTATCGAATATCAATTATGAATTGATATTAACTTATTTAAGTGTTTAGTTAATTAATTTTATAAATAATATTAAAGTATACATCTTACCAGGTGGACTTCTTGCACGGTCTCTATTAGCTAAAAAAAAAATTGAATATAAACAGTAAAATTATAATTTTTTAATCATTATAAGAAGTTTAAAGCTTACGTATAGGACTTTTAATACGGTCTCGTCTCCGTCTTAATTGATCTTCTCGTTGCTTGATCTGTTCTTCTCGTCTTCTTACTTCTTCTGCTCGTCTTTTTGCTTCTTCTTCTATATCTTTTATTTCTTCATCTCGTCTTCTTTGTTCACGCCTCCTTAAATCATCTTCTCTTTTTTTGATTTCCTCTTCTTTTCGTCTTATTTCACGTCGCTTTTCATCTTCCAAATGTTTAATTTTTCTTTGTCTGTCTTTTTCTTTTTCTCGATTCCTTTCATATTCCTTATCACGATCTCTTTCTTTTTCACGTTCTTTTTCTTTTCTTATACGATCTGACTTTAAATGAGTTAAGTCTTTACTTACACTTCTATCTCTTGTTTTCTTAATTTCTTGACTGGAACCATGATAACGTTTTAATGGACTTCTTACACTATTAAATAAAAACATCTTTAATCTAATATAATGTATCTAATAATATTATATAATTTTTACAATTTATCATAAGAATAACTTTACCGTTCAGAATTCTTATTTTTGTATTCTTCATCTGATTCATCATCAATTAGGTTAATGGTTTCAACTGATTTTTTAGCGCTTGGCTTTTTTTTTTTATTGGTTTTATCACCTTCTTCTGATTCTGATAAATAAGCTCCTAATCTGGCTTGAAGTAAAGCCTAAACATAATAATTATCATTGAAATATTATACAATTATACAATATTTGAATATAAAAAAATTATAAACTAAAAATATTGTATAGTTAGTTGATAAATATTCTGAAACCATAAGTGCTCTCTTATTAAATAAAAAGTATCATTTAGAATTCTAAAGACGTATATGAGAATTAATTTTTATATATTCTATAGAATATTGAAACTTTATATTTTTTATGGTTATTTGTCATTATATTTCTATTAATATATTGGAACTTTCAAATATATATCAAATACCTAACCTATATCATATATTATCATAGGAAAATAATGAAATATGCATTGACATGTAAAATAGATCATTATAATTCAACTCCACATTTCATATCAATAAGTTCATTGTTATATTATGTATTCAATCAACTACTATCACAAAAATACATTAATTTATTAATAATATCAAATTTGAAAATAAGATTCATTTTAGATAAAGTAATATTTAAAAATGACATACAAAATAGTCCGACTTAATCTGAAAAAAATTCTTTTAATTATTCATCAGTTTTACAAAATTTTGGACATTGAATAAATTAAAACAAAAAAAATATTATGTTAATATATTAATCCCTATTTTATACTTATATTATATATTATGATATACAAATGTAAATCTATAATACCATATGTTTACAAATTATGAGTCATTATGACATTATTTATAAATAAAAGTATTGATTTGAATGCTTTTTACTATTACTGTATCTTAGTCATTTGTTATGAATGGAAAATATTAATCTTGAAATATTTTAGTTTGTTTTTCCATATTCAAATACAAATCATTTGAATACACATAACCAGAGCTCAAAACTTCATACATTTGCATACTTCTTAGAAAACCCTAGTACAACTCAAATCCAAAATTATATTTTGTATATTTTACCAAATTTAACTAATATTGCATATTTAAAGATTTCATACATAGTTAATGCATATTTTGCTAATGCATTAGCAACAATTTAAGTATAAAATAAATCTAATTTAATAATAAAGAGCCTTCATACGTCTATATTAACCAATAGGTATAGATAAAATATACATTTTTTATTCTGTAAACATTTAAGAGGACGCTACACTCGCATGTTATGTCTCCCATCTTACAAATGTACAACATAGCAAAAACTGTTTTGTGCGCGATATAACCACTCAGGTTTAGTGATAGTTAAGACTCCAAATTGATATACAATATAGTTCAGAACATAATCTGTAAAATATTGTTTTTATTTTTTTTTTTGATATCACTTAGGTAAATAAAAATAGTCTTATTGTTAAAATCCATTATTTTTTGTATTTTTCAAACTTCAATAACTTTTTTCGTAGTTTTGATATCAAAAGAATAAAAAAGATTTTTCACAGCTTAAGTTCTCCTTTTTAGGTGGTGTATATTTTGTATCATAGTTATTACTGTAACATCCTTGGTTCTTTCCCGCGCAAAACAGTTTTTGCTATGTTTTACATTTATAAGACTGAGACAACATTGCGGGTGCAGATCCTCTTAATAAAAATAAAACAGAATACATATACATACTATTTCATTTTTGGAAGTTACTTCTAGTATAGGTAAATTAATATTTTATAAAAAATATAGCTACATATTAACAATTTTTAAGTACAAATGTATGCATATAATTCATTGTTTTTTAACACAGAAAGTTCTGAGCTCTGCACTTTGCCATAAAATATTTTATTTGAATTTAAAAATACCTTTTGCTTGATTAGTTCTTCTAAATTCATTTCTTCTTCATCCAAGTTGATTTCTGTTATTATGGGTCCTTCAATTTTTTTCTTTTTACTATTGTCAGTTGGGGGTGGAGATGGTGGTCTTTTTTGTTTACCATTTTGGATATGGTCACCATTTGATTTCTTCTTATCCTTCAATTTGGTTTCTCCATTTTCTTTCTTCGTTTTTTTATGTTTTCTAGAAATAATTGATTATCTACCCATTAGCTAATAATAATTATATTTTTTGAATTAATTTACATATGTATAATATAAATAGAACATTTAACCAAAAACATAATCAATAAATAATATATCTACTTAAGACCATGTGGTCAAATATGCTAATAATCAATGTACAGGTAATATGTAAATGTATAATAAAATTAGGTGTCAGTATTTAATGAATTTTATAACAAGTAAATGAAAAATATGTTAATAATAAACTCACCGTTCACTTCTATGCTTGTGTTTCTTTTTCTTTTTTTTCTTATCTAATCGGCTGTTATCGACTACTTTAACGGAGTCTGCAGAAGAATCATCGGACATACTGTCAACTCTTTAATTTATATTACAAAAAGCCAGTTAAAAAACAACGAATGAATGAAAATACTAACACATAACTATTCAAGTTATACTTACGCCATGTTTGTTGATGGAAGAAAATAAACAATGAACGACTCAAAATCGTTTTTAGCAGTTCACGAAAGAGATCGTCATTTCACATTCATAAAACATTAAACTTACACAAAATTAAAACACAATCACATAAACAAAATTACAACAATAATAATAGTTCCCATCTCGTTGACATTTTAGACACGAACAGAATCAAAACCATTATTTTATGTTATTATGGAGTTGAGCATACACCAGAGAAAGATGTGTGCACAGTCTGTGCCTAGTCTGGCCTGTGGTGTTGGTGTATGGAGGGATACGTCGTCCTACCTACATATTATTTGTTTACGATATTATGCTATAATGGTTTCAGTTAAAGCCTTAAAGGTAATGTAAAATATATAGAGTGACCAACATACAAATACATTGGAATGAGGTCACAATATAGTCACATGCATATGTTATAATAAAAACGCGTTGCCATTAATTATTCTTGTTAACTTTCATCAATTGTTATGTATAGTTCTCTAAATTAATAACGTTGTTACTTGTTATTAAAATTAAAATTATTTTCATTTAAAAAAAAACAAGATACTTTAAAACAGTTAATGACTTTCCTACATGGTTCTACTGTAGCACTATCAATTTTATAACGTGGAGTTTCCGATATCACAATATTTCAATGTTTATTATATTATATTTATATACAAATTAATAATTATTAAGAACTAAGAAGTAAAACTTTGTTATGAGTCTTATAACAAAAGTTCAAAATCTAGACTTTCTAATTTAAGTCTTTGATAGTATTGCTATTTGAATCTATTCATCTTAAGTATTAATGGTGCTTGTAAACTTATCTTACATATTAATTACTTTTTAGTCATTTATTCCAATTTTTTTGTTATTGGTGAATTAAACAATTTAAAAGTGTTTTTATTCATGGGTAAATAGTTGTCTAATAAATAACAATCCAATTAGTACCTTATATATCATAATAACATGAAAAAATATTTGTTTTTTCAAGTAGTTATGTTTGAAATTTAAAACATTTAAATTTAGATACATATTGCTTATGCATGCTGCCATATCTAGCATTTAAAAATTGTTTTTGATTATAGTTTGTACCTAAGTAGTAGAAGCTTAAATAATTTTAACCATTTGATCACTAATTCTGTTTATAATTAATAATAATCGTCAATTGGCAAATATGTATAATACAAATATTTATGATTTACATTTGATAATTTCTCAATATCAAGAATGAATTAAGGTATTTATTGTTCAGATTATAAGGTACTGGTATATTCTGAGGAATAATTATTATCATGCCAAATCATTTAAAAATTCACATTCTTATTTTCATAAGTGTTGTATAGCATAATATTTATTTAGATTTATTCAATAATTAATTTTATAACAAAGAGTCATTAATGTTTCACATTTATACATCTTCAATTTTTGTTATTTAGTTCTTTTCGTAGAATTTTGAAACTGTAGCTGTAATTCAAGTTGTAAGAAATGCATGAACTGTTTACACAAGTATTGAACTACAAAGATTTATCCAAGGTATAATTTTATTAATAGGGATTTTGCATTTATTTGAATTCTTATTTATAAAAAAACAAATAATTTACAGGCTGGTGATTTATTTACTATTTCTGATGATGCCATTGTGAATGATTTATCTGAAGTTATTAATATAATTTGTGAAATCACAAGCTTTCCTGATTATGTAAATAATGACAATGATCAAAGCGTTGTGGAAATATGCATCACAAGAGTTACTACTGCTATCAGGTATTATAATATGTTATTATTACAGTATAACATGTACAGTCACAACATTTGTACTTAATGATAATATACAATTTCATAATTATATTTTAACTAAATTTAAATTAATCTATTCTTAAAATATTCACAGTATATACTATCTGATCTAAATACGTTAAATATTACATCTTATTTTAGTACTTAGGACAAGTTGGGTATTTAAAAATTGTCTAGAGAAATAAATTGATGTATAGAGTATACTTGAATACTCCAATATGTATATTCTACTAATCTATTGTATAATTAATTTGTTAGAGAAACCGGATCAATGGAACAGCATGCTGAAGCTATGGTTACATTACTGGAATCATGTCTTAATCATAATCTTAAACCATCGCAAATGGAAGAAGATCCACCTCATGCTAAAATATCATCAGACATAATATCCTGCATGTTTCTTGTTAGTATACAATTATAATTAAAATTTTTTTAAATGTGCTAGGTATGTATATCTTGATATGTGAAAAAGGTACTTCCCTGTTATACAAGACTACCCTATTTTGTTCAACATCACAATCCTGTTATCTAAGACTACCAAAATTATACTTTCCTGTTATACGAAACTACGGCTATTATCGTGACTACCACCCAAGACTACTTCCGTTATCGGGACTACTTATCTTAGCTGAATTAAAATAATACTAAATAAGCTGCGATTATATATCTATCATTACGTATATTATTAGTTTTTTTAATTGGTGTTTCCCACGGCAAATTTGGTATATTACAAATAATTATTATGTGTTTAATTTTTTTTATAAAATTTGAATGTGGCCATCCCCACAATACATAAATTATTAATTATTTTATTTGTGGATTTACCATTTTGCAGTATTATTATTATTATTATTTTATTGTTTTCCGTACCTACGCCGCACCAAATTTGGCACTTAACCATGTAAAATACATTACAAATAATTACTATGTATTTAATTTTTTTCTTTATTTCATTTTGACCATCCCCACAATACATATTATTAAAAAGTGTATCAAAGAAGAAAATTAAGGTAGTCTCGTAAAACTGGAAAGTACCATTTTGGTAGTCTTAGATAAAAGGATTGTGATGTTTCACAAAATAAGTGCGGTAGTTGCGATAACGGAGGTAGTCTTGGGTGGTAGTCGCGATAACAGCCGTAGTCTCGTATAACAGGAAAGTACCGTGAAAAATAATGGTTAAAATCAACAAACATAATATTTAATTATAATGCTCAATATTTATTTTAGAACTATAGCAAAAAGGAAGTTATGAAAAGAGTATTACCAGTGGCTGTGAAATTTTTACATAAAGGAAATAAAGTATTATCAAGAAATATGGCTTCATATCTATCACTTGCAGCAATTGACAACTCTCCATTATTATCAAATCATATACAACTTATTATAGATTCCATAATTTCAGGTAATTATTTTTAGCAACTTTATAGCTAAGCCGAATTTATTTAATAATGTAACATTTTAGGTAATTATCCATTATGCAGAGTCCTTCCTCAGATCTATGAAGTAACAAGAGATCCGATTCATGACCATGCAATGGCTTTAGTTTCTTTACTTCCATTATGTGAACTCACTGAAATGTTGGCTTTATTACAACTTTTCTCACTGATAGCCAACAATAAACCATCTGTTAGTCTACTTATATAATAAAATCATATTTTATTAATACAGAATAAATAATTAATAAAAAATGTTTAGTTATTGGAAGCTAGTTTGCCACAATTGTGTGAATACTTATGTACATCACAAACGGTTATTGCTACATTGCAAGTTTTTCTGAATTTAGCAATAAACCAACCACAACTTCTATCTGATTATGTTCCAAAAATTAAAAAAGCTGCAGAATGTAATCCAAATGCTCTATGTATTGCTGCTCAAGTTTTATCAGCTGTTGGAAAAATAAATAAGGTCTTAATATTATTATATTTGATTTTGATGTCATGAATAAAAGTACAAACTGTGTAGTTTATTTTAAACAGACAAAAGCACAAGAAGCATTAACTTTTATTATGGAAAATTTAGCTAAAGTGGATCGAGGAAGTCAAAGTATATTAATACGAGAAGCTACACATCTATGTTCTTGTTTTCCAATTTTATTTACTGATCAAGTATTAGACGGAGTTCTACAAATTAACCTAAAGATAAAGTAATTATGGGAATATTTTGTTAGTATTAAAAATGTACTGTATAGTTCTAACATGTCAACAATAATATTTTTCTTCAGGTCTCATTTAAATCAAATAATTAATGGAATAACCATAGTTAAAGTTGGTGGAAATCAATCACCAACTAATTCAAATATTACTAGAACAACTCAAACAGACAATAATGGAAGAAATTCAAGGTTGATACCTATTAGTACAATTTGCAGATAATTTAAAAGTTTTCATAAAAATAATAAAATTTATTTTTTATAGGATTGTTATTACACCCAGACCAAGGTTAATGGCAGATAGTCGTAGTACTGGAAGATTACAGTCCTCAAATGCTCACCGTAGTATGACACGTTTAAATGCAGGTAAAAAAAAAAATGTAGGCATAAATTACCAGAAACAATGTTAATACAAAATAAGTATGAAATTAACAAGTGTTGTAGATCTTACTTTATTCACCTAGGTGTTATACGATCATATATTATTTCATGTATAAGATTTTAAACTTAAGTTGGTATACATATTGTTAAATAATTTTGTTTAAATATAATTTTTAGCATCTGGTAGTAGAGTTGGGTCAGTTGGAGGTTTGCATAAAAGCATGACTAAATTAAGTTCTAATCAAGTTTGTATTGCTAATTCATCAAACCGTAATAAGCCTTCTACAACTAAAATATCAAGTGGTGGCGTAACGGTTACTACACCTTTGTAAGTTTTTGTACCTAAATTATAATAAATTCCATTACTTATCTGAATTTGGAATGTATTAAATTGTTTAAGAGGAACTGGAAGTATATTAACTACAAACTTCAATTACAGTACAAACTCTAAAGATTCATTGGCTAATTCACTCAGTCAAACTTTGGCTGGACGTGTGCAAAACTCAGTATCTCGACCTTTAAGTACTGCTGGGAGCTCTCCGTTAAATCAAAGTTTAACTTCTCAAGGACCTATCCAATCAAGTGGCCCAAGTCTGAATGTAGATCCTGGTGGAGTCAATACTAGCATTTATACAACTGTGACTCCAAGACGAAGTCACAATACAAGTGTTACAATAATTAATTCAAGTGTTTCTCAAGTAATTAAACAGCAAATTAATACATTATAATCCTTAATTAAATAAGTTACATATTATAACAGCAGACTTGTATATTTTATTTTATTTTGTTTAAAATCTCAAACACTTTAAAATATAATAGTTTGACCTTTTCATATTCTTTTAATATAATATTTTTTTTTCAATTAAAAATTGTACAATCAGTAAATTACTATTTAAAATGTGTGAGTGAGGTGAGTTAATATAAAATGAGATAAAGTAAAATATATAATACATTTAACTAGGGACTTGATTGAAAGAACAATACATTTAAGACATTTTGTGACAAAGATTTTTGTGAGTTGGTGAGGAAATTTAAGAAGTAAGATTCATTGTTATTCATAGGAGTTGGATTTGGCTTAAATTATAGGTGATAATCTGTCTTTCAGATATATTTCCATGCTAACGAGGTTTTATTGGGTTTTCAGTAGCTGGTTGTTGATGATGGTGTTCAGGATTGGTAGTAGTTTGACATTTTTTGTTGAGATGTTGTGTTTGTGGATCAGTTGTTTGTATATTGTATATCCTTTGTAGTTGGCAGGGTGTGATCTTTTTCTAGGCGACATGGAGATTTTGTGCAGGAGGTGACTGTGAAATTTTCCCCACATTTGACACACAGTAATATATGCAGTTGGTTCAGGTGTGGTTTGAAGATTTTGATACTGTGGTAATTATCGCCACACATTCTTCTAAATTGATTTCTGTGTGTAAAAGAAAGGTGATGGAAAAATGTTGCTTTTGCTTCCATTGGGATCAATATCAATAAAGAAGTGTAGGGTTTTTGTTTGCTGGAACATAATTAATTATAAAAATGACAAATGAATAACTTTTATAAGTAAAGTTATAGTGCCTACATACTATTTATATATTTTATTTTATTTTAGAGAATAAGTGTATTTGAACCATATCCAATGAGAGATACTATGCAGCATTTTTGTGAGAAACATTTAGATAAAATTAAAGCTTATATGGAAAAAGTTTCAGTTAGAATTCCACCTCCTGCTAAATGTACAATTGAAGGTTTGTATTGATTAACTATAACTTTGATTCTTATATGTTTAAAAAAATGTTGTTTTTCCCAATATTTAGAAAGAAGAGCAAAAAAGACAGCAAAACTACATTTTGCTTGTGAAGGTCGAGGTGAGCATTGCCTCTATAATCGTGGTTTATTTACTGTACGTACACGACATCCTCGTGTTTGGATTCATCTTATGTTTCTTGCCCTTCAAGCAAGATCATCTTCAGCACTCAGTTCACGCCATCCTTCGGTCAGTGCCTTAAAAAACTGCTGGGATATTCTCAAATGTGAAACTAGGCCATTTCTAACATTGGTAACCTCAGCATTTCCATGTGAAAAAGATCAGGACGCTGTTTTAAATGAACTTCGTAATAGTGGTTACTTTGACGTATTTGAACATTGTAATATAAATGCTGGTGGATGGGGTTGCTTTTTATGTAATCATCCAGAACGAGCAGTTGGTTTTTTGCAAGATAGTCAACCAGTTATTGAAGGTCAGCTAAAAGAAAAAAAAGGAAGATGGAGGATATTTAAAAGATGGAGAACACGATATTTTACACTGTCTGGAGCACATCTCTCTTACAAAGGCTCAGTAAGTCAATACTTATTAAATATTATTTATTATATTAATTATTCACTATAAACTAACTATAGTTCTAAAAATTAACATCACACAGGACACTATTACGTGTAATCAATTATTTTAACATTTGTTTGTTTGTTGTTGTTGTTGTTGTTAAAGAAAAATGACAAAGATGGGACTCCTATTGACATTCATCAGATTCGCAGTGTGAAAGTAAGTCGTGGCGCTCGAAACATACCTAAAGCTTTTGAAATATTTACTGGAGAAGAATCTCTTATATTGAAACCTAAAGGTGGTAAAAATGCCGAAGAATGGGTACAGTGTTTATCTGTTGTTGTAGCACATTCACACTCAAAGGATACCACAAATTCAAGAAATTCAAGTTTAATTAGGACGACTATATGAACAAATTATTAGTTTTAAAGAACAAATTTTAATATTTCAATATGATATTTGTAATGGCAATAAGTAATATCTATTTTAAGAGATTATAATATTATGAATGAACAAGACATCCAAATAGCATGACAGTATTTTAATTACACTAGATTTTGATTATTTATATTTCAAAATTGATTCAAAGTATATATTATTATTATACTAGTCATTTTGACTAGGTATTTATATTTTAAAATGTATTAAAAGTATATTATTATTAAACTAGTCTATTTTTTTATTTAAAAAAATTTAAATATATGTACAAATCTACTATACAAATGTGCAGAAATCGATGATTAAAACATGAAAATAAATAGTCATCTGATTTGTTGATACATTTCAAAATAAAATCAACAACTTTTCCTTGCTGGTTTAAAATGATAATATATACTATCACAGGAGAAGACTATAGAAAATTGTTATTATCTGGTGTTATGTTTAAAAACAATTATATTGTATGATGCTGTTATCATTTATTCAGTATCTGAAAGTATCTAAAAATAATGGATTTTGAATCAATAAAAATTTTTTTCGTATAAGTGATCAAAAGAATAAAAACGATATTGCACAGCCAGAGTTCTCCTGGTATGACTGTAGCCTTCTCGGTTCTTTCCCACGCAAAACAGTTTTTGGTATGCCGTACAGTTGTAAGACGGAGACAACAAATGCGGGTGAAACGTCCTCTTAAAAATGAATAAATGTTCAATTTTATAGTTAAGGCAGAGGCGGCTTGATCATGCATTTTGTGATTCACTGAACCACCAACATTTTTGGGGTGGGTGTTATTTTTAGGTAGGTACTTGGTCTTGCAGGTAATCAGTATCTGGTATAGCCGTATAGGTATACCTAATATAAAAAAGATTAATTTGGTAGCCAATTCATTATTACTTATTAGTTATTAGCAACAAATAGATACAATCACATACATTAACAATCAACTTATGAATTTATAAACAGCTTTATGACGAAAATATTAATATAGACGCAGACTGTAAACGAGACAATGTGACATTATTTTGTTATTCAAAAATCGCAATCAATAAATTGTCTACTAAGATTTATTTACTATTGAATTATAATAATATCGTTATTACTAAACTATTCTCTAATGTGAAATTG
>NC_042494.1:112801198-112802274 GCF_005508785.2 Acyrthosiphon pisum | reverse complement strand
GCAAATATAATTAAAATGGTCTGTTTAACGATCATTCAAATAATTGTCCTAATAAACATCAAAAATTGCAAAAAAAAATTTAAAATCATATGAAAATTTGCTTTATTATCAATAATCATATTTTGTTAAGTTTGATAAAAACGTATTAACTTTAACCAGGGTTCAGGATTAAGAGCGTTACCAATTGAATTTCGAATATATATTTAAGGTTATGTTTTGAATTTCAAGTTTGAAGTTTGAAGTTTGAACTGTAGTCTGTAAAAGTCAAACGGCTAACATTTAAAATTTAATATTTTATTATTTTCAAACTTTCAAGTTTCAATTTTTCAATTATCACGGATTCAAATAATAATGTATTTCCAGAGTAGATTGTGGTAAGTAACATGTTGTTATGTTGTTTAATATATTTAATATATACAGTAGAAACCGCTTATTAGAAACACTTTGGGACCAAAGTGAAATGTGTCAATTAACCGATTGTTTCTAATAAGCGATTTGTTAGATATAATATAGGTACGGGCGATCCGTCCTGGTTCATTTTGTTTCAATAACGCGATTGTATCAATAATCCGTGTTTCTAATAAGCGGCTTCTACTGTATTTTGTTTTGTGATTGTGCAATTATTATTTGTATACCTACACACAATATTGACAGTATTTATAGTTACACAAAAAAATGTATTGAAAAATAATATAATGCATTATGACAATAACTGGTAACGTCAAGTTTTAATATATCAGCTTAATATTTTTTTTTTGTAAATTACCTACTGTACACACAAATAATCAATATTATGTAAATTTGGACCATCCAAATATAAATCTCATAAAGTTTGGTACGTTTTTTAATAAGTTATTGAATATTTTACTCAAATACTTTATAAAACTGTACATACCTAACATATACACAAATTACAAACTATATAAAATATTCCAAATTTACAGTATTTACAAACAATTTTTTTTTACATTTATTGCACAGCCTCAAATAAAAGAAGCTCTTCTTCGCCTGTAAGTAAATACATGTTTATTTTTATGTTTTTATAGAATAAAATGACAATTCAAAAACTGAAAAAC
>NC_042494.1:112781926-112782869 GCF_005508785.2 Acyrthosiphon pisum | reverse complement strand
AAAAGTAGACTGTGAACATACAAATGTATACTACTAATGTTATTCCCAACGGCATGTTTTCTAATTTTATATGGTTACGGTACGGTATGGCGATTGTATGCTACGTTAAATAATCGGAAATAAAATAATAAAACCATTATTAGAAATTATGTTTGGCTTAATGTTTTGGCTTGTATTTTGTGTTTGATGGATTATAATTTTTTCTATTTCATTTCAATTCATTAAAGATATATATATATATATATCTATAGATTATTGTAACCGTCATACCTGTAAATGTATTACATTGAATAACCAGAACTTTCTTGATATTTTCTATCTCAAACGAACGACGGTTGTCTTTAAGTACATTTTTGTAGCACGAAAAACTTCTTTCAACATCCGATGAAGTTATGAGTGCGTATTTAAAGTGCGCCAAGTCATTCCCATTTAAGTCCTTCCATTGACGTTGCTTCACCAGTTAAAATGTTATTCCCAACGACACGTTTTCTAATTTTATATGGTTACGGTACGGTATGGCGATTGTATGCTACGTTAAATAATCGGAAATAAAATAATAAAACCATAATTATTAGAAAAAAACATCAATTTGTTTAGAAAATATTAAACGAGCATAAAAATCCAATGAAAATTGAGAAATATGCACTTTTTTTCTAAAATTGACAAAATATGCAATTATATGCACTTTTAATTTCAGATTCTGAACGAAGTGATGAATGTATTGATTTTACAATGATGTGTGTTTTTTTTTTTTTTTTTTTTGTGTCTGACGACAACTTTTGGAGCAGTAAAAATGCTTCGATTTTCAAAAGTTGTACCTTTTCTGAAAGGAAAGTGAATCTAGTTGGTACTTTGGGGGGTCAAAAGTGAAAATTTCCCAATACTTTTCAAAAGCGGCAGGAAAAACCTTAAAAAAATAACGGAAAAACGCGAATTTTTACGC
>NC_042494.1:112779895-112781876 GCF_005508785.2 Acyrthosiphon pisum | reverse complement strand
TAGGTCAATTTTTTTTTAATACCATAGATAAGTATATTTATGTCTAATACATAGACTGATATACCGTCTCCGCTCAGAATCGTTTTTCTTATACAGTGATATTATATCATTGAATTCAAATTTAATACTGTCCATTATACAGTGACCCACTTCTAACTTACTGTACAGCAGAGCGACATCCACTTACTCACCTTTTTTTTATTGGTCTTAATCCCGGCAAATTGTGTTTATTAAGAAATGAAATGTTTGTATATACTCAGGAAAAGGACAGACAAATAGTAGTTAAATACATTTTTTTGGACCACCCTTGAGGAAATCCTGGTTGCGCCACTGATGTGCGTCTTTATGACGAAAGTAGAATTTATTAAAGAAGCCAGTTAGCATTCTTACAATTAAAGGGTTTAAACTAACAGTTTGCTTATTTATTTATTTTAGATGACAAACGCCCATATTGGTTAAGTTACTCAGTTAATACAATACAACATATCACTTAATAGGTAGTTAGGTATTGTACAAATCTATATGAACTAAATTAATTTAAGATAACAAAGATAATTACATATTTATGAATAAATTAAACATTTTAACCTGATTGAGTTATCATTGAAGAAGTCGAAATGTTTTAATGTTTTAACGATTTATTCCTGGGTGGGGGGCTACCAGTCTACTAGAAATATAATTTGTCTAACCAGGCCACTGACTGTCAATGACATTGTTTTCTAACTACCTACCAATATCAGAACGGAAAATGATTAAATCTAATAATTCCTACAGGAATATTATGAATCATGTGAGCGTCGATTGTGGTACCTAATAAGTAATAACGTCTATAATAATAATATACATCTCAAACGAGTTATCACATATTGAATTATTGACCAGATTATATACACATATATTTATTTTCAATGCACATGCCACCTAGTATGTACATATTTTAGATATCTCCTGCAGGTCCTGGACATGATATATACTATTATACTATATCCTTATAGGACACCCTCAGTGGCGTATTTACGGGGGAGGGGATATGGGGTATAGATCCCCCCCCTTGACCTTTTTTTCTTGTAAAATTAAGTTTACTTATTTTCTGTATTTCTCAATATGATACTACTTTTAAGTTTTAAGTAGGTACCTATATCTGTTTTCTGAATGTTCTAGCCGTGGTAATTTGTACACTTTGATTTAGGTAGTATACGCCGCTAGTCGTTCGTGGCATAAATATAGGAAAATAAAAACATATATCTTTATGGTGGTATGGTATACCAGTGGCGGCGCAAGAGGATTTTTGTGAGACAATTGTCTCACAGCTAAAAGGGGTTGAGGGTGGGTACTGGATATAGGTACCTATAGTGGATAGTCAGTTCTGAAAAATATTGAGTGACACAACGTATCAAATAAATAAATATATAAACTATTTATAAGTTTTTAATTGAAAGGATGCTCGCCAGCTTATGGTAATCGGTAAAAAAGACCAAGGAAAAAAAGAACATTTTTAAAAATATATTAATTGATTAGGTATCACAAAAAAAAAAAAAGGTATTGATATCAAATTATTATATTATTAAACAAAATTAAATATTATTGATATTGTGTCGTGCGTGCTACAGCCGTTAAGAAATTTTCAAATTATAATATAAATATTAAAAAATAAGGTATAATAATTAAATATTTAAATAAATAAACAATTGATTTTGTTTGTATGATTTTTTGGCATAATTCTGGTTTAGCAACCTATCGATTTTTCAAATTTTTTTTTCCCAACATGTGTAGTTTAGGTTTCTTTATACGAATGTAAAAAAAAAAAGCCCGGAGAAACTTCGTTTTGACGTTATTGATAAGAAACTTCAATAACTATATTTTTTTCGTTACGCGTATTTTTAAAAAAAAAAATACTTAGAAATTAGATTTGAATATTATTAATTTTTTTCATAATGTGTGGTTTTAACGGTGATTTCGAAATTGTTTGAATTTTTTTTAG
>NC_042494.1:112754083-112779664 GCF_005508785.2 Acyrthosiphon pisum | reverse complement strand
GAACATTTTGGAAAAAAAAATTTTAAAATAGAATCGTTTCGATTTTTTTTATATTTTTAAGTAAACATATATGGGGATGTCGGGGCATCTCCCTCACGCGTTACTTTTCATGTAATGTCAGGTGGGGACTATTGATACTTTCTTAACATTTTTAAAAATTTTAAAAATTGTAAATTGTTCTTTTTTCCGGGATTCCCAGCTTATTGTGCATTCAATGATTTATTAATAAAGCAGTATTTATAAAATTAATAAGTTATTTTTATTTTGGTACCCGCAAGTTGAATTTTTAGAAAGGTAAATTTGATATAGAATTATTTTAGGGGGGGTGGGGGTGGAAAATGCCCCCCGCAGCTCTGTGCAAATTAAATAGGTGGGTCGTGAGTGCTGCAACTAACATTTTCTTGTCTCACTGTCGAAAAAGTTCGCGCCGCCACTGTGGTATACTATATTTTTGAATTCTTCGCGAATTATTTTTCATGCATAAATATATAATAAACCCGATAAATAGTCGGTAAATAAAACAAAATTACCATGAAGACTGTAGATTTACCATAGGGCATGGGTTTATTTTTAGTGACTGAAAACATTGTATTCACCTCTGGGTTACATGCTTTAGATGTTTGTGATAAAGAGGTTTATCCAAATATTCACGAACTCTTGAAAATATTTTGTACTTCGCCTGTATCAACTGCTATACACCTGAACGATGTTTTTCAAGTTTTTATTAAATATTAAGTCTTACCTAATAAATAGTATGACAGAAGTAAATATTTTATGAATTTTCCTATCTAATATTGAATAATAACTATAAATTAAATACCTAGTAATTATTATATAAAACAATTTGTTTATTATAACCGACTTAGACACTTAGGGCCCGTTTTACAATCATAGTTTAAATTTTACCAGTCGAATTCCGCGGTTTAATATTAGTTTAACTATTGTAATACGGACCCTTATAAAAAGACGCTACACCCGCGTGAGTTGATTCTGTCTTACACACGCACGACATAGGAAATTGTCGTTCACTATTCTCAATAGTGAGCTGTTAGTTTTGATACTAGAGTGAATCGACCTATTATCAAACTTTAGGTAAGAACATTATTTGGGTCTTAGAGTGGGCGATCTTTTGATATTTTCATTTTCGAGAAAATAAGGGTATGTGAGATATCAAAAATTAAAAATGCTCATATCTCGCTTGAAAATTAAAATATTAAAAAATCGCCCACGCTAAGACTCAGATAATGTGCTTAACTAAAAGTTTGATTATAGGTTATTTCACCCTATCGCCATCAAAACCAACAGCACACTATTGAGAATAATGAGCGACAATTTGGTATGTCGTGCTTGTGTAAGACGGAGACAACATATACGGGTCCTCTTAATGTGTTGGCTTTATTTGCATGTCACCGGTCAATACAATAATCATGCCAGATAAGTTTATCGATGAACTGAGCATCCAAAAAAATAGAAAACAGGATTTTGTATTATAACTATTTTTTTTGTTTATCGTATTAAACACGGGATTGTCGTTAGTATGAATTTATAATAAATGCTATTAGGTACTATACAATTTGTGTTAATTCTTATTTCACCTTGATCCACACTAAACTTAACAAGTTAGAGGATTTTAAAAATGTATATTATATTCGTATTTATTGAGTGTACCTATTATTATATATTTCATCCCCCCCCCTATCAAAATTCCTAAATACGCCACTGGACACCCTGTATAAAATATATAGTCTATTTGTCTATGAATGTAGAATTACGAATTACTTAGTACAACAAGAACAGAAAGCTGGATGCTTTTCAGCAAAGTATTATTAATACATTTTTTATTCATCTTCAAATTGTTTTCTAAAAGTTCTACTACAATATGAAAATTACACATAAAATAAATTTATGTTTAGGGGGACGGAGTGGCCGAGCGGACTAAGGCGTCAATTACGACGCGCACCGTCGCCGGTTCGAATCTCGGTTACGGGCAGCACTTCTTTCCGGGCAGACATCTGTCTGGAGAGAGAGGTTTTTCTACAGTTACAAGTTCGATGGGTTTTATTATTATTATTACTATAGATTGATTGTACGCAGACCAAGGTACATAATTAATTTAACTCAAAATATTGAATGTTGGCCCACCTCTGAATAATTATTTAATGAGTAGGTGCTTTGTAATGTCCTTATTCCTATAAGACCGGGCGCACATCAAAGCAGCGCAGTTCGAAAAGTAGTTATACATAATAATATAAGGGTCATGGTTTTTTTTTACTGCATTGGTGTGCATTGCTGGAATCATAATGATATGATCTAGGGGATTTTGGTATGCTCAATTTTTTTTTATTTCAGTAAAAATGTCATATTATGAGAAACCTTGTAAGTATTAAATTGTAAATCATCAAAATTAACTTTATCCATACCTAAAGTTGTAACATCAGAATATGGATTCACAACGATGACACTGTTTAAAGTAATCTAAACGGAATTCAATACTTTTCTACTTCAGTAACTATATTATGCAGGTACGCAAGTATTACGCCGGGAACCCCGAATCAAACGTATTTCATTTAAAAGTTATAAATATACCGTAATCTATATATCATTTAATTCAGATTAATAACGACCGTGTAAGGAATCCATTACAATTATTCAACTTTTCGATACTCGGCGTGAATCGTAAACCGTAATGATACGATTGTTATATTTTGTTAATAAAGATTAAACGTAGACACATTACACAAGATATCATTATTATGTCGGAGATCTTTGCTTATCTGTAACCACCTGTAGTAGAGAGGGTCGAGCAGAACGAGTCAGTCGATTTGATTTCAACACTGAACGAAAAGTTTTCATTCAGTACAAAAATAGCCACCGTTCAACAATTATTTCCTTCAGACAGTTGCATAGTTAATTATTATTATTTATACAATTATATATAAGTATATATTATTATTGTTACGTTATAGTATATAGGTATTTTATTTTTTAATACGCCGAAATCCTAATTTTCTCCGAAAAACAGGTAAGCCATGATAATTATAATAATATTTAGACGGGTAGGCGGGTTTTTTCGAAATACTGTCCAAACATAATTACCCGACTCAATTCATGTGAAAATTAAAATGGGTAATTTACTCTTGGTTATGTAAATATTGATATTTGATAATTAATAATAATAATATAATCGTTATTTTCAACACAGTTCATGAACAATTGCTATGTTGGTTGTTTGTCATAGCTTTTATTATTTATATTTATTGTGTATTTATATAATAATTTTTTGATACACTATCTAATAAATGGCCTTCATAATAAATTATTTAATGAATTAATAATATTATTGCTTTTTTAACAACTATATTATAAGTAATATTATATTATGTTACTTTAATAATGTGTTATATACCAACAAAAAAATGTATGTTTTGAATTTGAAGTTTAAATTTAAGTGGGTGTTTTCAAGAGGACCCTTATTGCCGTATGTATTGTCTGATGTCTTACATAAACATATACAACAAATTTGCATGCAGACGTATCCACTTTGTATTGTTTGTTTCAATAATCAATATCATAGTGAATATCAGTGATATTATTAAATTTAAAGGTAAAAATATTATCTTGTTCCGTAGACATCTCGTTGGCTTTTGTTGATATTTTAATTTGAAAGCCAGTTATAACTATGTAAAACATCTTACACTTACAGTTTAAAAATGTTCTAAACTCGTTTTATAATTTTAATATCAGTAAAAAAATCCAGGAGTCGACAGTGGGCTGCTTCTCCACCACATCTTCTGGCAGTAATAACGTTCTTGTAATGTAACATTTAAGCTTATTATACAAAATAAGTAGGATTAAGTTGTTTAACTCAAATAAAGTATAAAACAAAAAATTTAATAAATGGTAACGAGATGGCACAGATAATATTCTTACCTACCTTTTAATTATATAATAGGTCAAATCACCATTAAATTAAAGGCACAAAATGGATTCTGCTGAACACGAATTTGCCATGTGTATAAGTTTGTAAGACAAAGATATTCTAGGTGTAACGTAACTTAAATGTATTTGTTATCAAAATATTATGATTTAACGTTAGTAAAATGTTTCTTGTTAATTCAGAGTTGGTGTATTTTTTCATTTTTAAATAAAAACAAAAAAAAACTGTTTAGATGTTTTAAACAAAATAAATTGTTTGAGTTTAAATCGTTTAAAATAGTATTTTAAACAATTTATTTAAAATAACTTGATTTTAATTTAATATGTAATTTAATTATAAGGTATATGCCGTATACTAGTATATGTTTCGCTGTTTATTTATTACTTATTTTAAATCTTAAAAGTATTTAAAATGTATTTTAAATATTTTCTGATGGATGTTTTATCTGGACATTATATTATAACTATATTGACTATTAAGTAAACACATTTTAAATTTGGTAATTTATTCAATACAATTTAAAAAAAAATTAAAATCAAGGATGGTAATAGATATAATTATTTAATACTTTAACTTTTTTTCTGAAGAATATCTATCATTATTTATTATTAATAATAAACCTAAAAAGAACACAATATTCACGTCTTGGGTTTTACACTGTTTTAGACATATAATATTATTTATTCGTTTTGAACAATGAACAAAACGTTTAAAACATTGTGTTTTAAACATAACAACCCTGGTTGTTTTTAATATATTGTTTTGAATTCCTTAAAACTAATTAACATTGAATTCATATAATCATACTATATTTTGTATAATATTTAGATTGTAGGTAGGTACTGAATATCGATTAAAATTAAATCTATTACCTAAGTTGTCATAATAAAATAATATAATATCGAACAATTTGTAAATACATTTATATTTAACCTGATAATTACGTAACATCTATTATCAAGGGTACAAGTTTTAAAACAATAATGGACATCATCTTCGTAGTAGGTAATCAAATTGTTATGATATATTTAATCATTAAATATGAACTATAAGTACCTACTTTATAAATGTTCAAAAAATATCCTACCCATTAAAAAGAAGTTACTTTTATTATTAAATAAATATCTAATACATATTAAGGTAATAACTAATAGCACTATAATACCTGGTCAGTGTTCTCAAATCTTGGAATCTAGAATTGATTCATTCAGAATTTGAAATAGATATAATATAGATGTATTTAATTAAAAAAATTCACATTTTTACCGCAACAAATACTTTTTGTGAATAATATAGAATAATATCTTAGTATTAAAATGTATAATATTTTAAACGAAAATATACCTATAATAAGTACCTACACCGTATTGTCAATAAATTTTCATGGTAATAAGACAAATTATTGAATATTGAAGATGAATTTTTATTAAAGATTATATTAATTTTAGTTTAAAATATATATATAAATATATATAGTCATAACGAACTCTACCTACTTGGCTACTTAAATAACATTGTATTAGGTACCTATTATAGACTATAGTATTCTGTATTACCTACCAAAATAATATTATAATATAGTCAATAAGAACGTAATATTGTAATTTATTTATTTCATTTGGTACCTACATAATAATATTATATAATTTAATTAAAAACTAATAATTTATAATATACCTAATTATAAGAATGTTTTGTGAACACAATTTATTGGTACCTATCTAAAAGTCAAATATTTGTGATTATTTCAACTATCTGTTAAAGCACTCCTAATAATTAAATGACGTATTAATTAATCAAGCCCGTCTGCTGTCTATTATAGTGAATAATAGTAGGCAGTAGATAGTTATTATATAGGTAGTTTTCAATGTTTCCAATTTTCCATCCATACAAATTATTTCCACTATCATTTTCATATGAAACGAAATCTTACAAGTTACAAAAAATTATTGTTTTAATGTTATAAGTATTTAATATATTATATTACCTACATTTGGGAAAATCCGAGTATAATTAATGTTAAAATAAGTAAATTTACTTTTACATTGGTTGTAATAGTAAATCATTTTATAATCTAATCTGGTGTTAAACTGATTAGGAACTTAGGTAATATATCAGTGATTAGTGATTACAAAAGGTAATGCAGTAAGCCATGTATTTGTCATTCTACATTATCGTTTATCACAAACTTGAGACTAAGAGCAAGTCTTGCTGTACCCATTACAGAAAAATGTGTCTTTTAATTCTATTTTTAGGAACCTTTTAGTTTTAGCTTGTAACTAACTACCAAGTATAACTTACTACCGCCGAACATCAATTTTTAACAAATTAGGTACCCTGTTTTTTTCCAATCATTTAAAAGGGAAGGGTTACACAGATAGATACTAAAAATCCAATTATTATTAAATGTACAGATAAAAGAAAAATGGAAGAGTCGTGAGCACGAATATATAATAGTCGTGAGCATGGTATTGAATCATCCTGTATGACGTATGTAGAACTAAACTATGTAAATAAAATATCTACTTATATTTATAACAATCGAAATGTATTTTTTAATTTTGATTACACTGATGAGTGATGACATGTATTCCAAATTAACCTTCCAATTTGAACTACAATAAGTAACAAATCAAACACAATTAATTATATTTAGGGCAGTAAACATTTACATTTAGGTGATATTCTTCGTAAAAGGTTTGCTTTTCATTTCTATAACAGTAGGTACAGTGCCGCATCTAGACCCTAAGCCCCTGTGAAAAAAAATTGCTCCCCCCTAAGTCACCTACCCACGGGAAATATGGGAGATAGATCCTCATTAACCTTTAATATGTTGTGCACAGAAAATAATATTTGTTTTACAATGTGTGCTCGTTTCAAAAATATTTAATATTGTTTGATCTTCTCTCCGCAAAGATACATTTGAATTTATGTCACTTAAACCCAGCCACCCCTAAATGCGGCTTTGAGTATGTATTTAAACACGCAATCCTGTTTTGCATATTGAAGGTTGACCATAATATAACTGCATTTAAATAATCTGTATTAAGAGGATGTCAGCGCACTATTTGTTTTCTCTCTCTGACCCACTTGCAACATATCAAATTAATGATTAACAGAACCAATACCCTGTGTACGTACTTTTAATATTTGACTGAATTTACCTATTATCAAACTTTAAGCTAAGATCATTTTACCTGTGTCCCTACGTTGGCTATTTTATATTTTAATTGTATGTAAGATATATGAGTTTGTAAATAATTGCAGTTTAAAAATACTAATTAATTGTATACAAATCAAAATATCGTAAAAAATCCAACATAGGGACACTGGTAATTTTCTTGGCTTAAAGTTTGACTATGGTGAATTCACTCTAATATTGAGTAACAACACAGCTTTTTTGTAGGTTGGTTTAGCTGCTAAACATATATTGGCAGGATACATTTTTAAATTAAATTAAGTTGTTTATACCTTTAATTATGTGTTTTGCTTATACAAGTTGTGTATTAGGAAATTATACTATTTTTTTTTTTTTTTTGATATATTTTTATTTCAAAAATATAAATTGTATGTTTAATTATTTTTTAAATTCCATGTGTTTGCATAATATTTTTCTAGTGCCGGATAATTATTATATTACAGAATATTATGCCCATTTTATTGCGTTAATATAAGACGTGTGTGCATGTGTTTCAGAAGATATCACAATGAGTGGCCGTAGCAGATTCGCGTTCGGCAGCCAGACCCAGGCGCCCCAGTACCAGAACCGATGCGCTCTGTGCTTGACCACGACCACGGAAGACGGTAATGCGACGGCTGTCTGCCAGCACACGGCCAGCGTCGAGTCGGCGCTGCACTATCTGCGAAATTACGGGGCCCCGACGAGTCCGCCATACGGGCCGTCGCCCTATCACGCCCAGCAGGACGCGGCTCCGGCTCCGGCGACGTCTGCGCTCCCATCGTTCGGCGGCTGTTCCCCGCCCGTCTCGCCCAACTACTACACACTGGCCGAGTTCCTGTTGCGCATGAACCGCATGCAACAGGAGAACACCGGTGGCTACCATCACTTGCGCCAGCCTCCGATTTCGTCCAGGCCGCCCAAGCCCAAGTCTGAGATGGGATGCCTGCGCGAGTGCGCGTTCTGCAAGAGCAACGGCGAGACGGCCGAGTTCTACAAGTCGCACTTTCTCAAGGACCCCGTCGGCCGAGTCAGATGCCCGATACTGCAACGGTACAGTGACGTTACTTATTTGAGTTCAATTAAAATAATATAAATTGTTTGTATGTCTTAAAATACTCACAACTCGCATTAAAAAGCCGACGAGATTGCCCAGATAACAATCTTACCTTTACATTTTATAAGAGGTTTTAATTCACTCTAATTTTTAAACTAACGGAGCTACACGTGTTCTGCTGACCGTATAATTTGCCATGTTCCGCAGTTGTAAGACGGAGACAATAAATGTCGGTGTAACGTCCTCTCATTAGAATTGTACAATTAGGGAAAATTTAATATTTATATTTAAGTTAGTAGTTAGTAGGTGCTCTCCATATTACAATGAGCAAAACTTATGTGTAACAACAGATAGTACACAAAGTACAAAGTGTAATTTTGTCTTTTAATAACGAATTATTTATTACATATTCAAATGTTCAAATCAATAAAAATATAATGTACAAAGAATTAAAGCTAAAAAAAGTAAATTTCCCCCTAAAACCTTCCAAATTACGCCCATTCAAACCTATTGTCACACCGTGTAGTGCTTTTTTGCCTCATTATCTCGACGTTGCAAGAGACAGTTAATGTTCTTTTCCCCCTTTTAGATTCTGAGCGTGATGATTGTATTGGTTTTACAATGATGTGTCTCCTACTCTCCTTTTTATTTATTTTAATTTTATTTTGTGCCTGTCATTAGTCATTGCCGTTTAGGGCAGTAAAACTGCTTCGATTTTCTTCAAAAGTATCTTGTTTGATCGGAGAGTGAATCTATTAAGTGCACTGGGTTAAAATTCCCAGTAGTTTTAAAAGCACCTGGAAAAACAAACCAAAAATTAAGGAAAAATAGGACTTTTTACGCAAATCGTTTTTAGACAAATTCGATTTGGGTTTTTGGTGGAACTCTAAAAAAAATGACCGTAGATATGTGAAATTTTCATTGAATGTTTATATTACCATTTTATGGCACCATACACTTTTCAAAATATTTTGAAATTTTTACAACATAGGATATTCACTTGATTTTTCAAGTAGTAATTTTCTTATTTTGTTTTAATTCAAAAACTAATGACTGTAGATACTTGAAATTTATACTTCATGTTTATTATATCAATTCCCATATTTGATAAAATGTTCAAATTATTTTGACTCGTTTTGAGCTGTTTACGGACATTTTCAATTTTTATGTTTTTTTTTTTCTATAATTGTAAAAACAATTTTAATTGTTGGGTCAAAATGGGTGAAAATTTAACACAAAGCTCCTGATATATTGCTTCTATAGCAGTTAAAAAATATTAAAAATACATTGGTACAATTTTTGTTTATAAGCATTCAAGTTCAAAGTTTGACAAAATTTAAAAATGATTTTGAAGTTAAAAATGTATAAAATGTCCGACTTTTATAGCTTAGGATTGAAAATTTAAAACTAAGTTCCATGTAATTAGGTAAATAAATTACTTTATTCGCAATAATATCACAAATATACTTAGTAATATCATAGGCTGACAGTCTTTGCTTAGAATCAATTTTTGTATACAATGATATTATATCAATGAATTCAAATGTTACACCATCCATTACAGTGACCTTTTTGTAACCTACTGTACAGCAAAGCAAGACCCACTTGCCCACCTTTTTTTTTGCTATTTATTAATAAATTATATTTTTAGTTAATTGAAAAAAGACAGGGTAGTAACAGGGACAGGATAGCCCTTCCAACAAATCTATTAGGAAATTAATATTTTAATATTAAGAGATGATATTTTATTTAAAATGAAATTTATCATTTATGTTATTTAATTAATTTAAAGGTATCAATGCCCGTTTTGTTACGCAACTGGAGAGAACGCACACACAAGGCGTTACTGTCCAAAAAATCCAAACAAAATGTGTTTTATCAAAGGAGATCAACTTGTTAAGCAAAATTTGCAGTGAAAAATAAATATTATTGTTTATATGTTTAGTTAATATATTATAAAATAATTGTTTTGGATTTAATAATTATAGTAATTAATAATGAATATGTTATTAATGATTTTATGAATAGATAACTACAATTATATTTAAAAATAATTTTACTTAGTTTAACATGATATTATCAGTATAAATTTGAGTTTTATTTTCTGATTGATTGTTAACAACCTGTCTCCCATTGTTTTTAAATTTATTAATTTGTCTATTTGCATGAATGAAAATATTATTTCAAATATTAAAAATTATTAAATATTACATTTTACATTATTGCTTGTTATGGTATATACATATATATACATATTAATTGTGTTTTAATTTAGTAAACAATTTGAATGATCATAATAACAAATAAATCTACTGTATTCTCATTTTATGTATATTAAATTACAACAATTTATTCTAAAAATATAAATAAATATATGCTTAATTATTAAATATGATGTTAATAGTTTTTTTTTTTTAGAAAATATAGGTTACCAATTTGTTTCAACCAAAATAATCAATTTGTTGTTTTATGTCTCTATTTTAGGTGTACCTTTGTAACTTCTAAACACAATTAAGAGAACACTATTATTTTTGAGTAATCTTAAGATCAAAATCACCTATTACAAAAACGGTAGAGAATAATATTTTGGTAATACGTAATTTTACTTTAAGACTACTCAAAAACATAAAAAAATGATTCTGTATAAATTTATTTTGTTTATATTGCGCGTGGGCCAAAGAGAGAAAACAAACAGTGTGCTGACATCCTCTTAAAAAAATATTAATCATGGTCTGACCAAACAAAAATGGTCCCATGAATAGTGACTAATGGATATCCGGGAAGGTATCTTTTCTGTGCAGTATCGTCAATCAAAATAAATTATAAAGTATAGAGAATATGGTTTACTTTATAGTTTTCAATCTTAATATTTTGATGTGTATTAACATATCATGGCTACCAAAATAGCATAATTTTTAATGGTAACATCAAGACCATGCAACCAGAACCTCACTATATATGTTAATGTGAGAAAATATGGCAAGATTGTCCATACTTGTTCATTAAATATACATAGTAGGTACATACCATGTAATATTTTTGCATATTAATTGTTACTTGTTACAGACCACATTATAAAAATAATAATAATATTTTATGTGTTAATGTGTGTTTTCTAGTAAAATCTAGTGCCAGTATGGAATAAAATATAAATAATAAATTATATTAATATTTTGTATTTTGTTTTATGATTTGATATTTTAATTATTTCAATGAATGAAAATACTATACTATACTATATATATTAGCCCAACGTTTGAGTCTTTGACAGATTGGCCTATTTCTTCACTTAATATTTTTGGAATGAAAAATCAATAAATATTTATTAAAGTTTAATATTTAAAGAGCATCAATTTCCAATCCAATAATATGATATTTCTGTCTCATTTATAAATGATCTACTATCTATAAACCACTTAAATGCTCATATTTATATTAAATTTATATATATATATATATTTATTTTTATAAAAAATTATTTAATTAAAAATATTATATTATTTAAGTATCACACATTTGTTCTATTCCCCAGGCACTGCCCAGAGCATCTCTTTTCCACGTTTGTAAAGCTCTTCTAGTTTTGCTTGCAATGTTCCATCTTTTTCAAGGGTTTTGTAGCATTGATATAACTGTAATGCAGCCCGGGCATCTTCTACAGAGTCATGAGTAAGAGATTGAATTTTATTGCCTAAGAAGTGCCAGGCCAAAAACCGCAACGATACATTCCGTTGATGTGGAAGTCTGAATAAGGCTACAGTATCAATTACTTGTTCCGGTGGTACCATCAAGTTGATCATTCTACAAACATTAATAAATACACAATTATATAATATGTATGAAGTAAAAACATAAAATTAATTATAAAAATTAAAGAATGATTTTCAAATAACTTCAAATAATATTTACATACAAACAATTTTCTAAATTAAATTTTAAAACATTACGTTTTATAATATATCTCTTGAAATCAATATGTAGACTGTACTTGAAAAGTTATTTGAATATAATTAGTACAAGGAAATTAAGTGTAGTGAGATTTAAATGTTACAGCCTTAAATCATCTTTGATACATTATTATTCTTTAGTACACAAAAAAAGTTTCTAACCTAAAATCATTGTATAGGCCATGGCCAATAAACTTAATTCCATTGTCAACCAAATATCGCAATTTCATATATGTGGACTTGAGAGTGGTAAGATTTTTAGAACTTTTACTAATGTCTAAATCACCAGGGTTGATACCGGAAAATTTTGTGAGGTAATCAACAACTTGCTCTTGAGTTGAAATATAATCATCTATAAAAGGTTTGCCTTCATTTGGACCTTCACTGTTAACATTCAAGTATTTAAAATAAAATGTAATTTTAAAGTTGAGAATTTAAGTTATTTACCCTCGAATACATGATATTCTTGCCACGGCCATTTGTACAGGTTTTATTGTGGCCAAACGACCATCACTTCTTAATTCAGATTCTTCTTGATTGAGAGTAACAAATTCTGCATCAATAGCTACAAGTTCACCTAAAAAAAAATATTTATTAAATATTGAACTAAATATCAATTTTTTTTTTAAATATTTCTTATAGTTGTACCTGATTTAGGAATTTCTTCATCTAAGATAACATCATTACTATTTGATGAAGAATTCAAATAAACACTTTCAGTGAATACTTTAGCTGTAATAACTGGGTCACTAGCATCAGTTTCAATATCAATATTGATTTCATTATTTCTTGATACCCAGTATAATATACAAGGAATTTTCCAATCCAAACTAAACCAAACGGCTTCTTGTCCTATGACTGGGGATACACTAATATCATTGAATATATACCATTGTGGTGATGGGTTACTAGATGATATGTGTTCATGATAAGCTTTGCCCACATTCACTATAGATACAAGATTTTTACGATCTTCATGTATATAGCATACAACAGCGTGTAAATCATATATATTGGAAGATTTACAGTCTACTTCTTCGTCATCACATTTAAATAGTTTTAATTCTCCATCAGCCTCAAGTTCGGCCCTGATACTCAATGGCAGCCAAGAGTGTGTGTAATATAACTGAGACAAGCTCATGGAATTATTTGTTTCTGGAACTAAGGCATTAAATTATTTTTATGTTAGTTAAATAAAATACACACTCTACCTAAGAAACCACCGATGCTAATAACAAAGGATGTAAAGTATTTAAAAATATTTAGCTTCGAAAAAACCAATTACTACAACAGGGAAAAATAAAATGAAGCCACAATTCCAAATTCAATTTTAAGCAGCATCTAAAACAGCAATATAATAATGTACTTGTTTCTGTATATATAAAGTTATTTGTTTCTTTTGTCACTGACAAGGTTTCTGATATCCCTTCATAGGCGGTAACATAATCTAATGTCAGGAATATTGCAATAAACAGAGGTTTCCAAAAAATGTATTCTGCGGTCTGGGCGCGACTTTAGAAATAAATCAAAAAGTTATGGTTACCTCAGACTCTATTACAAAATTCACCACAAAAATCTCATATTCACATATTACTCAAACTAAAAAAATCAATCTACATGCCAAAATAAAACCAATCCAATAACATCCCAAAAATCGTTTGACCCAGCTATCATCAGTAAAAATTACCTCAAGTCCCTAATAAATCCACTTATCACTCTTCTCACTAAATTATAAATAAAAGTCTTTTAAAAACTACATCAAATTCAAATTTGGCTAATTAAAAAAAAAACTATAATTATTATTATTATAAAAGAAATTTTTATGTACATACATATTTTTACAAATCAATTTTAAAGTGCTATTATTAAATGGCCTCCTTCATCATGTTACTCATATTATTGTAAATATTTTAAATAAAAGAAATAAAAATATATTATGTTGATTAATTTATAAAATCAAATATAACGCTAGAACAGAGGTATTAAAACTTTTTCATCCCGCAACTCTTTTGTGTGTTCACAATATTTTTACGCTCCTAAATTATTATGAAAAAATTGAAATAATATTGATACGATATGGCTAGGATGATAATAACATTGACTTTAGTACTATAAATAATACTTCAAATAATCACGTAATGTGTTTCATTATCATTTCCATAGTCACTTTAATGATCATAAATAATATTTATATTAATTATACATGACCTACATTAATTTTGGTTTCCGGTTCTTTCACACAGCTCACTTCACTAACTCACGCCCCTTAGCTGCGACACACAGTTTGAATACCTCTGCACTAGAACATAATAATTTTTAGTACCTGCAGGCACTTGTCCAGGGTGCATAAATCGACAACTATGTCTGGTACAATTGCTTCCATATCGACAAGGTTTATTGAACGATGTTGGTGTACTTGGTGCTGTTTTTTGATCGCCAGATTTTGTGACAGCCTGTTTTATCAAAATGTCCATTTGTTGTTGCCAAAAATCTTTGTTCTGTTAACATTATAATATTTAATAGTTAATACGTATGTCTTTAGAATGCTTATTATAAATTAACCAGTCAATTTAGTATTAGATAATTCATTAGCACAAGCTCACTATGAACATTATTTAGTTTTTGTTTAAATACAAAGTATCACTGATTTTCAAAACTATGATATGTTTAACACAACAAAGTGATTTTATTATGTAGGTACAGTACAGGTCTTCAACCAAGTGTCCCGCTCAATGCTATGATCAAATTAAGACTGTAAAACGCACAGACTTTCACTAAATGTTCTGATTTTGTTCCAATTTTCAACAAACTGTTAATTATTAATATTTTTATTATTTTTTTTTTTTTTTGCTGTACTTTTTGCTAATACAACCTATTTAGTATATTATCATAATGTTATAAAATATTATAAATTTAGCATCATTCAAAATAAACTTGTAAGGAGCAGCAACTAAATTAACTAACCTAGGTTAAGACATCATATCCGTAAACAAATAATAAAATAAAATCAGATTAAATACCCTTTTCGGTCAACCTTTTAAATGTTTGTACTGCTTTTACAGCATTTATATATAGTGACTTTAGATTTGTGAAATATCAAATAATAAAAATGTAGTCATTATTTATTAATTATAAAATAGTTGATTTAAGACTCACTTGTTTACTTTCAATAGCACAATTTACAGTTAATATAGCAGGTAATGATTTCAATGTTCTATTCTGCAATGTTTGCTGAAAGCTCTCACAACGTTCACACCAAGTTGTAGTAGTTTGTTTTGGACAAATGCTTTGCTGAAGTAAATCACAAAATGATTTAGATTTATCTACAATACAAATGAAAAAATACTTTTAAAAACAACAGGTTGGCTAGCTTGTTTTAAAATTATACCATCACTAGATTCTGGATAAACCAAATTGCAGACCATTAAATTTGATTGCTTGCTGAACTCATGATTACATTTTAAACATTTATTAATATGAAGTTGTTTACAACCAAATAATCTAGTTATTTCAGTTTCATTATAATCTTCTTCTTTATTTTTAATTTTTTTCCGAACTTGTTGACCTCCAATACTTGGAAAATCTGTATCTTTGAAAATAAATTGTCCTTGCTCATCAGTTAAATTTTTTTTTGATCTCAAGAGCTCCAAATGAATTTGATGCAAAATAAATCGATTCCAATTCTAGTAAAAATATACAAATATTAAAACAATGTTTTAATTGCAGTGCTTTTCAAAATATGTAGTTTTGGTATTTTTAATACTTTCAATTTAAGAATTATAATTTGACTAACAAATATTTAAATTTATTTCAAGTATACAATAATCATATCATTAAGTCAGTTTCTAAATAATTGAATAAAAATATTGAATAGTATTATATAAATTAAGTCAACTAAAAAGTAAAAAGTAAAAATATAATATACTTAAACTAATTATACTTTGTTCAAAATAAGTAACACAGTCAGCGGTTGACTTGTGCTCAAGGGTAAGGCAATACTAAACAGCGGCCTGTATATAGATTTGTGAGTCCATGGGAACGACAAACGGGTGCTACCTAACTGCAGCCGACTGTGTTTCTTATTTTAAACAGAATAAATATTAAAAGTATACATATTTTTAAATATTAAATATGTTAATTAATATTTAAAGTTACCTAATTATAATTTATTACTTAGTTGAACTTACTTGAATTAAAATGCTGATATTGATTTTATTTTTCATTTCAGCGTTGTTATGTTCAGGCAGTATAAGGCCTAGAGCTGTAGCATCGTGAGCATTACGAAGCGCTCTTAAAAAATTTCCAGAATGACATGGTACCCCTTTAGATTTATTCATCATATAAAATAAAAACGATAATTCACAACTTAAACAAAATTCTTCTTGACATATATGTGACATTAAAATTTTCCGCAATGGCTCCAAAAAATATAAAACCTATAAAAAAATTAAAATAATTTTAATCTTGAATAGATATAAAATATGTTATTTTTTGGTATTTGGTAAAATTCCACCAAATAGTAGGATATTTACGATTGGTGGTAGGGCATTTTTAAATAATACTTGAAGGAATTCATAATGGACTATTTTTCATGTTAATAAGACCTATTTTTAATTCAACTGATCGATTTAATTACACAATTTCAATTTTGAAAATAAGTTTGATTAGTTACATCACAATACTGTGCGGAAGCAGACGGTCACATGACGGGCAATGTGTTAGCATATAAACGTAAAATTATACTTATAATTCCATCATATAAAATATAAATGTCCAAAGAAGACAATATTGTGCATTTTTTTAATATGTTAATAGCTCCAAAGGCTTTAGGACCACCTCGACGCCCACGGAGGACGGAGGAGAGCCCCAAACCAGTACGGCTTCAGGAAGGGTGTTAGCACAGAGTCTGCAAACGCAAAAGACCTCGAGCTAGCCGCCCAGGCTGACACCGGACGCGAACATAAGGATCTATGCATCCTAGTGACGCTGGATGTAAAGAATGCATTTAATACCCTGAGGTGGCCCGTCATCGACGAGGACCTAAGGTCGAAGAACACCTTTGAGTACCTGGTCGAATTGCTGCGGTCATGGGTTTCAGATAGAACACTGCTGACAGGGGAAGAGATGACCTCCAGACCCGTGACATGTGGTGTTCCGCAGGGGTCGGTCCTTGGTCCCGCCCTATGGAACGTGTCTTACAACTCGCTACTGGAGATGCAAGTCACACCAGGGGTCTACCTGGTGGGCTTCGCAGATGACTTGGCCATAGTGGGCATGGTTAGGACCGGCCAGCTGCTTGAGGAGGCACTCAACTCCACCCTGGAAGCTATCGACGCATGGATGACGCAGAAGGGCCTGCAGCTCGCCTATCACAAGAGCGAGGCAGTTCTCCTCACCAACAGACGCGCGTTTGTCCCGCCTCACATGGCGGTCGGCGGACACCAAATAACGATCGGAAAAAATCTGAGGTACCTTGGGGTTATTCTGGACCGGCGCTGAACATTCACGCCGCATATCGACATGGTCACCAAAAAAGCCTCTCGGACGGCATTAGCCTTGGCAAGGGCAATGTAAGGGGTTCCTACCAATGGGAGCGCAGGCTCTGACCCTGGTGGTCGAGAGGCAGTTGTTGTACGGGGCCCCAGTCTCATCAAGGCAAACATGATCCGCCCACAGAGCACAGCTGCGCTTAGAGTGATTCGAGCATACAGGACCGTTTCTGACGAAGCCGCCTTGATTCTGGGTGACATGCCACTGGCGGATCTTATCAGTCTAGAAAGGACCAGGACAAAGGATCTACTAGGAGCCGCAGTCAACCCCAGTGAACTCCGGCAATCCAAGGCGGCCATCAATTGACAAGAGAGGAGGGTCACTATCGACCTCTGGCAAGAGAGACGCCACAGAAAAGGGTGCGTGGACGCGCCGAGCGATACCCAGTGTAAGGAGATGGATTGAAAGAACTGTGCCAATAGTGCTTTTGTCATTTCATATGACTCTGGCATTGTCAAATCACAGCTGCTTCGAACAATACTTGTCGAGAATGGCAAGAGCTGACAACGCAGCATTCTGCACTGCCCAGCGCTCAATGACTGGGCAGAGCCCACAATATTTGTATGTCCCAACTATAGCAGCCTCCGTGACGAGTTCAGTGCCCACCTTGGCCACCAGCCTATCGCAGACAACCTCCCGACCTCCTGTGCGGACCTGATTTCAACCTCCTCCCCGAGGGTCCAGAGGAGAAAACCACAATGTTGGCCAACACGTCGGAATCATTCAGGCTGTTGTACAAAATGGTGGAAAACATCCACTCCCTCAAGGAAACGGAAGAAAGGGCAAGACAGGCAGCCGGAAGGAGAGAGCCCACACCGGACCCCGATATCTAATACACTGTAAGAGGAGCTCCCAATTAACCTCCGATCTAGAAAATCTTCACCTTATGCATACTTGTATATATTTTTTTTTTAAACTTTGTTGTAAGCCCCCCCGAGCAACGCGCTCCCTGGCAGACATACTTACCAGCATACGCTGAGGCAAGTCTACCAGGTCGTGGGGGTTTAGGCCCAATGCTGTTAATGTTTAACTAGATTTTTATTATGTCAATAAACAATAGTGGCCGGAGGAGAAGTAATGCTAACACGGTTCCTCCTCCGTCCCTCGATTAACTCGGAAAAAAAAAATATGTTAATAGTAAATAATAAATTACTTGAAGCATTGGATTGCAGTATGAGTTTGGAACATTTGATTCTAAACCACTGAATCCAGTTTTGTTATATTGTTCATAGTCAAAATCTTCACTTTTAAATTTCAAATCAATTTTTCTATATCTTCTAGGTATTGCTACAAATGTTGGGGATTCACATTCTTCATCATTTGATTGGTTATGATTAATATTATTTTGTGACTCAGATACAGTGTTGAAATATGCAACCTAAAATTGAAAAACAAACAAAAATTTTTTGTAAGGAATTGTAAGATGTAAATTGTAAATAATGGTTGATTGAACTAGTTAATTTTAACTTTATCTAAAATATCTCATTATAATATATTCTACAATAATTATGTATTGATTAATTATGTGTATATAATTATGTATATATTGTATATCATAATTAATATTAATACAATTTTAATCCACAATAATAACATAATTATACGTAACATGACTAATTACTTGATTTCGTTTGCGATTATTTGGGTTTGGAGCATAACCAACAGTTCCTTTCATTTTCATTGTAGATAAAATATTCATATCTATTGATGGTGTTTTCCTATAAGTACCAACATTAATATAAGTTTTTTTTATTATTAATGAATAAGAGCAAATATTTATTTTAAACATGTATACTAGTATACCAAATAAATATGTATAAACTTGCAAATTATGATATTTCATAGAATAGTTTAGCAATTTAGTTTTATAAAAAATATATATCAATTAATTAGTTTTATTTAATTTATTTTATAAGCAATTAGAGGCATATTTATTAAGTCTAAGGTAATATAAATATTTTTTTAAAGATTAACGAGCAATTGAGGCTCTTCATCGCCAAAACCACTTCCATCCACTAGTTCCTAATTTTCTATTATTTGCTGTTTCCCATTCCACATTTCCACTCTAATTTTTTTGTAGCCAGAATATTATCTTTCCATCATCTTTATGGTCTTCTTCTCACTACTATCACTCCCATCAGCCCGATATACATGTTCAGTGTTGATGAACTGTACCACATTTTCTCTTTTATTCATTTTGTACAGTAAGGCGTTGGTTCTGACTTATTTCCATTTTATTATAGCACTATTGAATACTAGTCCCTATATTTTCTTAAGTACTTTCCTTTGGAATAGTTTTGGTTTTTTAACATAAATATGTTTTGGGGCTGAGAACAGATATTTGCTTTTTCTAACCAATTTTTTTAACCAGAATATTGGCAATATTATTTACAAAATAGATGTTTTTGTTGTTATAGTTACTTAGCAACAAAAACATATTCATACATTTTCCTTGTAAGGGAAAAATATTGAGTAGCATGCTATGGTTTTTTTCATGGCCATTTGTTGTTTCCTCTATTGTGGCAGATTAAAATCAATACGGGTCTAATATAACTTATATAATATTATAGTTGTTCTTTTATTCACCTTGACAGTATCTTTGAATTAAATAATACTAACACATAGTAGCATTGATTAGCAGCACTCAACCTGATGTTGAATTCTCCATGCATGTTATATTGGCTATTTAAGTATTGGTTCTAAGGTATTTGAATTCTTCATTTTTATTTTTTTGTTATTCTCTCACTCAAGTTAGTGTGATTTCCTCTTAATTGCTTTACTATATCCTATATTAGGTTTTTTTCACTGTTGTCCATAAAGCTAATGTATTTTCCAGTAATTACCAGTTCTGTTACAGCTTCTTGGATTTCCCAATTTTGACTGTGTCATCTGCCAAGGCTAGCAAAATGTATCCTTCATTGTTTTAGTTGGTAGTGTTTTTTTCTTATTGGATTCTCTAGCTCCATATTAAAATGAATTATGTATCCTCCTATCTTAGTATATTGTTAATCATAAAGGGTAATGATATATTGTTCATAAATCATAACCTTGACATGGTTACTGGTGTTGGAATTACACGTCCGTATTATATTAACTAGTTTTGTAAGTTTTGTTAGTATACCATTCTTTAAAATCTTGCTATACTGTTTTCTTATTTAGGCTATCATATGTTTGTTTATAGTTCACTAATAACATGTATAAATCCTTTGTGTGTTCATATTATTTTCCATAATTTGCCTCAGGACAAATATGTGATCAGTAATCAATTTATTTTCCAGAATACATTTTAGTAATTCCCTGCTATTGTTATCTGTATGTATTTGTAATCTTTTTAGAACTATTAATGATTGTATTTTATTCCCAGTGTTCAGTAGTGTTATTTTTCTGTAATTACCAACCGTTTTCCTGTTTTCTTTATTAAAATGAAGCATATGATTTGGCTTGTTATAATTGTAATAATTATTATTTATTATATTCATGACATTTATTATCATGGGTAATTAGATTGTAATTAAAAAATTTACCTGTAAATTTTAGTAAGGAATTTCTCAGGTAACTCTGATGCCAAAGGTCCATCACAATGAGGTAATGGAATATTAGAATAATCAGCTAATTCATCTGTCACATTGATAGGTCCACAAGGAGGTGGTTCCATTGGTTGAGCAAATATTGTTTCTCTTGCTAAAGTATTAAACTGAGTAGATGCTGTGGTAAATAAATGTAATGTGCTCACATTATCCCCAATTATAATTGCTTGACTTGAAGGAGATACATCCATGGAAAGGGCCATTGCTCCTTCTTCAGCACCACTCATCTAATTTTAAATTAAACATTTTTAGTATTTACTATATAAACCGTATTCTAATTGAAACTTAAGCTTTATTATACCTGGTAGAGATTCATATCTTGTTCTGTCAAAGCAACTGTATCCACAAGTTGACATTGTCCTATCGTTGATACAACTGCAATGCGCGATGAGTATGAAGTCATGAATCTCAATAAAAATGGTTCAATAATCATAGGAATAGATGAAACAGATCTCATCATTCTTAAATCATGTACAACTAAAAATTGATCTAGCTCCATGGATCCATGTCTAGTAACATAAAAATAATAGGTAGTTATTGTCAAAATTAAATTAAACGAAACATTTTATTCCTCTTACGTGTTGTTAAATCCACAGCTAACTAATAAATTATCATGAACGTCAAAATCAGATAAACTGCCTGTGTGTGCCTCTACAGTGTAAATAATTTTTGAAATATTTCTTGGATCTCGAAGCTTTATTACTCCAGTGGGATCTCCACAACATACAGTTCTATTAGCATTCTGTCTTAATATAGCACAGCCATTTTCTCCAGCATTTATAATGCTTGTTTCTTTACACAAATTTAGGTTAAACTCAATTAACTTTTCTTGATGACCACCCATTAATATAGTATCTTGAGAACGTCCTAACTGAATTATACATTGCATTTCATTTAAATATTCTGAACTGAAATAATATAATTTTATATAAATAAATAGGTAATGATTTATATTTTTTAATTATTTAATATTAGACTTTTATTTATGGCATATTGTGTTAAGTACAAATGAAAAACAAACAATAATTGTAAAATTGTATATTAATTTTAATACGTGTAAAAAGAGGATAATTGTTTAGAAAAAAAAAAACAAAAAAATACTGTGATTAGAGTAATAGTCTATATTTTAAAAAGTACATTACAGTAATTTGTCATAACATTTCATGATCGGTAAACTAGAGCCCCAATTAGTCTGGATAAATGAGGTTCTACTATATTTACTAGGTTCTACTATTATGAATTACTTTCAAATATATTAATAAATCTTCAATAAGTTATAAAATTATTAATTGTAATTTTAAGCTGACATTGATTTAACTTTAGTAGGCATCTCATAAAATAAACCTTAGTTTTATTACCATTTTATTACCTGTGTGTAAAAATTGGTAAGCCTCTGCGCATCTGACATCGCAGTGTAGTAGGTGTAAGAACTAATAAAGTAGAATCAGTAGTCAATAGTGAACGAATCTCTTCATCAGAATGAACTCTAAACATTGTATACTTCTGCATATCCGCACTATAATATGAAGAAACATAACCCTGCACAATATACATTTTTAATATTAGCATTTTGTTGGGTAAATTTAAAGTTAATTATTTAAGGCATTCATTTACCAGCTGATTTCCAACCCAAAGTAAATTTTCATGTGTATCAAAACATGTAGCTGTAATTCCATATTGGCTGCAATTATCAGTCAATATTGTTTGAGTTTCTTCATATTCAGACCTCTGTCCATCTAATTGGTCTGAATATAGACTAGTATCAATTACTTCTGAGTAATCTTCTTCTGCATAATTACCGTACACTAAATATAAAATAATTATCAATTTTTAATGCATAATTACCTATCATATTATATGGGTTAATTATTTTTGTAAAGTAATTTTAGGTATATGGTCGCGTTAATAGTAAACTGTTGGAGACAAACTATGTGACGGAAACATTTTTGTATTAATAGTACGTACTCTTTAGACAATTAATCAAGGATGAATCACTCGTAAATTTGGAACCAATAATTATGTAATACTAATTTTAAACCATTATTTAAATTTAGTATTTTATAGTATAATAATAATTAATTTAGAGCAACATAAATACTAAACAGTCCAATCGAAAAATATGTATTAATTACTCATATTTATAAAAGAAATTTTCTTAAGTACTATCATAATTTTCTTAATTATTGCCTATACGCTATAAACACTTAAATGATAGGTATGTTTTAATAAGCCTGTTAATAAAATATACCCCACCTTTCCATCTGTATTTTAAAATATAAAAACTAGACAAAAAAAAAGTTACAAAATAATTATACACTCTAAAATAACAAGGGGTAAATAAAAGAAAACATCAATCTATGTATAAACTATAAATGGTTAATAATATTATGATGACAAAATAGGTATGGTTCACTTACTTATCATGTCTGAAGATTCATATGAACTTATTACTGATCTTGTAAACTCCATACCTAATTTTTAAGAATATTTAAATATTTAAATGTTAATCAGTTACATTGATCATTCATGTGAATTAATATCTATAAAATATAATTTACTTACTTTTGAGATACTAATTAAGTTTTTATGAAATTTAAATCCATGTATTTAAATAACCAATACCTACTCACAAATATATTCATTATTATTCTTATTTGACAAAAGTAAGTTGTAAATAATTTTATGACGAGTACTACATTTTAAATAATTATATTCTAGTGTAGGATAAAAGTATATTAATTAACATTTATTAAATAGCATAAAGAAATTTAACTATACAGCCATATTAAACATTGTTATAAATTATTGCTCCAATAAATTATAATAGGTAAATAGTCATAATCAATTACTTTATACAGAACAATTAACTGTTATATTATACAACACTACCTATATAGTTGTAGTATTTGGTAGTAAATCGTAAGTCTAGACGCGGAATTTACGTTATCACAAATTCACAATCATACTTTGTTTACATTTAATATAATCTAAACTTTTAACAAAACACTAGATAGCTCTGCCACAATGAATTTTTTTTTCTGTATGAGTGATTAGCCCGATTAGGATTTGATTATTCGAGGCATATTATAGGTACTTATCTATGATTCGATGTCTCAAGGCCCCAACACTAAAAGGTAAAAATTAAAAAAAAGTAAAAACCATCTTTACCTTACACTTGTAGAATATGGAAAAAAGATGGGCAAGTGAGCTGTTCTGTAGACTGTAGAGTTGTAGATGTCGAATGGTAATTTAATTTATAAATTATAATGAATGTGTTAAATTTGAATTTAATATTAGATCATTGCATACGAAAAACAATTATGAGCGAAGACGTTTTGTCGACTGTCACTTATCACTTGTCAGCCTATATTACACTAAGTATATTTTTAGATTCTGAGCGTTCGCGCATCGTTCCGATGGATGTATTGATTTTACAATGACATGTGTTTTTATTTAATTTTTTTAATTTTTTTTAATTTTAAATTTTAATATTTTTAAATTTTTGTGGCTGTTACCACAGTTCCAATTTGGGACAGTAAAACTGCTTAGATTTTCTTCAACACTATCTTGTTTGATGGGAAAGTGAATCTAGATGGTGCATTCGGGTGGTCAATATGCAATGTAATCCCAATAGTTTTCTAAAGCACCGAGAAAAAAAAAAATAAAAATTAAGCAAAAACGAGAATTTTGGCAAAATCGGGTTTTGGTTTTTGGTGTAACTCTAAAACAAATGAACACAGTAACATGCCAATGATACATGCCATTTTTACCGCTTGTTTATATTAGCATTTTCTATACACGATAAAATTTAAAATATTTTGACTTATTTTGAGCTATTTACAGAAATCTTCAGTTTCCATTTTTTAGATTCTGAGTGGAACTATGAATATATTGATTTTACAATGATGTGTGTTTTTTTATTTTTTATTTTTGTGTCTGTCATCACGGTTTGGGGCAGTAAAACTGCTTCGATTTTCTTCAACAGTATCTTGTTTGATGGGAAAGTGAATCTAGTTGCTGCATTCGGGAGGTCAAAATTTGAAATTTCATATAGTTTTCAAAAGCACCGTGAAAAATAAAAGAAAAATTAAGGAAAAACGGGAATTTTTACGCAAAATCTGTTTTCGAGAAAATTGATTTTGGTTTTTGGTGTAACTTTAAAACGAATGACTGTAGATACATGAAATTTTCACTGGTTGTTTATATTTCCATTTTCTATACATGAAAAATTTTTCAAAATATTTTGATTTGTTTTGAGCTGTTTACTGACAATTTCAGTTTCCAATTTAATTAGTTTTTTTTTCTATGAATGTCAATAAAACTTATTT
>NC_042494.1:112750857-112753505 GCF_005508785.2 Acyrthosiphon pisum | reverse complement strand
TTCCTCATAAGTTTGTCCATCTTTTTAAAAAAAAAAAATGTCTACAAGTCAAATTAAATTTTTATGAGCATTTGAAATTCCTATTTTTACAACACTTGATATTCACTGGATTTATCATGTTACGATTTTCTTATTTTGTTGTAATTAAAAAACGAATGACTGTAGAAACTTGAAAATTTTACTGAATGTTTATATTGGCATTTTATATATACGATAACATTTTTAAAATAATTTGACTCTTTTTGAGCTGTTTACGGACATTGTAAGTTTTCAATTTTTTTAGTTTTTTTTTCTATAAATATCAATAAAGTTTTATCTATTGGACCAAAAAGTGTAAAAAGTTAATACAAAGTTCCTGATACATTGTTACAATAGTAATTGAAAAATATTAAAAATACATAGGCACAATTTTTTTTTATAATCATTTAAAGATCGAATTTTGACAAAATTTATCAAATTTAAAATTTAATAATTATTTCGTAGTTAAAAATTTATAAAATGTTCAATTTTTATATCTAAGGATTGAAAATTTAAAACAAGATTCGAAATAATTTGTACATTTTCTTGATTTATTAATTTGTCAAAATTCGAACTTTAAATGCTTATAAAAAAAAATTGTGACTGTATTTTTAATAATTTTCAACTGCAATTGTAACAATATAATATTAAGAGTCATGCATTAAATTTTCTAGATTTTTTACTTCTGCGAATAAAATGTTACTAACATACCTATACAGAAAAAACAAAAAAAAAATGGAAACAGAAAATTTCTGTAAACAGCTCAAAACAAGTCAAAATATTATAATTTTATGATGTAGGTATAGCAAATGCTCATATAAACAATCAGTGAAAATTTAGAGTTAACCAAAAACCAAAATCGATTTCGTCATAAGTGATTTTGCTTAAAAATTCCCGTTTATCCTTAATTTGTTATTTGTTTTTCCTGACACTTTTGAAAACTACTTGGAATTTTAAACTCCCAATGCACCAATTAGATTCACTTCCTCATCGAACAATATACTGAAGTTGAAAATCGAATCTTTATTTCGACTACTTATCGTGTACACTGACACAAATCAAAAAATAAAATAAAACACATTTCATTGTAAAATCAATACATTTATCGCTCCGCTCAGAAACGAGCAATTATCGAGATAACAACATTTACTATCCTATCTCTCAAGCCGAATCAAGCAAGAGACATTTACAAAATTTCATATTTTAATTTTTAAATGGTTAAGTGGTTTCGGACATTAGCGTGTTCGGACATCGTGACATGAGATTTATTATAAAGAAGAAGATATCTAGATATTTTGAAAATGTCATTGGATAAATTATAGTAAATAATCAAAAACGTAATGCAAAAATTTTCAACTACCTATCAATGGTTATTCGTTTTTTAATTACAACAAAACAATGACATTTTCAAAACATTTAGACTAATATTTTAAGCTATTTATAGCCCGGTATAGCCTATGGCAGGGTTCCCAAACGTGTTTGGCTCGTGGCGCCCTAATTGAACAAAGATTTTATTGGGACACCTTTCCCCAAATCATATCATGACTAATCATAAAAATTGAAAAAATTAATAAAAACCAATAAAAAATTGTAATGGGTAATAGGAAAATATGTATTTAATTTAAATTATACAATATATTATACGATATAATTTATACATTTTTATTTCCATAATTGTTATCTTTTCCGTCACTGCCATCGATGGTTTTTCAAATTTATTTTTGGATCATATAAAATTCTACGGCAGAGTCGGACTGGCCCCGACCGCTAGTCCGCAATTGCGGATGGGGCCCCGGCTTCTTTATGGTAATTGGGGGCCCCAGATTTTGTACCTATTATTATTATTATTTTTCGTTTAGAGTAAATAGAAATACGAAATAAACATTTTTTTTTTTTCAAATCAGAAAACGTATTTTTGTTTACCATCTTGAGAAGTTCTTAATAATTATTAAAATAATGACATTATCATACTACGAATTTAATAGCTGTCTATATACAAATATGTATCATTGATGATAAATAGTGTAAAATTGTTGTGACTTTTTAGAGGACGTCGCACCCGCATGTGATGTCTCCGCTGTACACACGTACGGCATAGCAATAGCATAGCAAAAACGTTTTGGCGCGGCAAAGAACTGAGAAGGCTACAGTCATAACGAAGAAAACAAAATTTAAATTGCAATATCGTTTTTATTTTTTTAATAATACTTATACGAAAAAAGTTCCTATTGTTTTAAAATCCATTATTATTTGTGTTTTTCAAACTTTAATAACTTTTTTTGAAGTTCCGATAACGAAAAAATAAAAACGATATTGCACAGCCAAAGTTCTTTTTTTATGTGGTGAAAATTTCGTTACTTAGTTATGACTGCAGCGTTCTCGGTTCCTTCCCACGCAAAACAGTTTTTTGATATTATGTTTTATACATTTGTAAGACGGTAAGAGCAGTGCCGCAACTTGGTACATATTAGTGGGTGTGCGACCAATAAATAGGGCCCAAGTTTAGAGGCGCAATTATAGTAGAGGGGAAGGGCTTTAGCCCCCTCCCCCTGACTACGATTCAGACCCCTTCGAAAAACATTCCTTATTTATTAAGATATAAGCTGCTTATAGATTATTTTAAATTAATA
>NC_042494.1:112716432-112750807 GCF_005508785.2 Acyrthosiphon pisum | reverse complement strand
CACTAGATAGGTGAAGAGCATTGAACACATTGTACACTGTAGTGATAGTCCACATATCGTGAGGACTAAAGAGCAAAATGGTAATCAATCTCTTAAAACCATTTATTTTATTTTTTGTCCCAATGTAAATGCAATAAACCATCAGCCGTCACAACATAGCAAAATTAAGAATTTCGAAAATATGGTATTAGTGGTATAATTCAGCCCCCTGCCATTCGAAATTATTATTTTTAATATTTTGTTATAAATATAGTTAGGATTTTGTTTTATATTATAATAATAATTATGATTCTAATGTATTCATTAGTTTCTATTTTTTGATTAAATAATAAGATAGTAAGATACCACTTTGTGAAACACCTTAAAAGAAAAAAATTCCAAATAGTTCGGCCACTGGCCCCGGGGCCCATTTTTATGATTTAACGAGGGGCCAAGGGGTTCTTCGCACTCCTAGCACCCCCGGTTGTTGCGGCACTGGGTAAGAGTATGACTTGGTATTCGCATTATCACTTATTGTTACCAAGCCCGGATTAAGGGGGGCAGGGGGGGACATGGCCCCCGGGCCTGGATAATAAGAATTTATTTAGGAGCCTCTGATTTATCCATTACTTTTTTCGTTATAGTCTATATAACACTGCATAAATCATCTAAAAAAAAAATAGATGATTATTTAGCTAGAAAAAAAAGCTTGTAAATTATAATTTATAAATAAAGTGATACATTATTCATTATTTATTGCTATATACCTAATATCTATCTATCGTGAAGTGACCGGCCAACGTCATATGAAAGTATATACCAAAATTGATGAAGAAATACCCTTTATAGATTGAATTTATAACTTATTTATTTTTTTAGTTATGGGCAATTAACTTTTTTTTATCAAAACCGTGCGTATCACAAATGCATTTGTCTATATAGGTATCTTCAAAACTTTTTAACATTTTGACGTAATTTTATTTTCATTTTAAAGCTTTTTAATTGTCCTATCGACTGACATACGAAATTAAACCAGAAATGTGCTAATTATTTTTATTAAATTAAAAACAGAGAAAAAAGTTGGCAAAAATTAGTATTTTTTGAAGAAAATTGTGCATTATTCCAAATAATTTATTATTTACTATGAGTTTTTGTTTTAGATTCTGAGTGGAACGATGAATGTATTGATTTTACAATGATGTGTGTTTTTTTTTTGTTTTGATTTTCAACTTCAGTATCTTGTTCGATTGGAAAGTGAATATCGTCGGTGCATTGGGGAGGTCAAAATTAAAAATTCCCAGTAATTTTCAAAAGCACCAAGAAAAACCAAAGAAAAATTAAGGAAAAACGGGAATTTTTACGCAAAATCTGTTTTCGAGAAAATTGATTTTAGTTTTTGGTGTAACTTTAAAAAAACATTTTCAAAATATTTTGACTTATTTTGAGCTCTTTACGGACATTTTTTTTTAGTTTCTTTCCTAAAAATATCAATAAAATTTTATTTGTTGATTAAAAAAGCTTGAAAATTTAATAAAAGGCTCCTAGTATATTGTTTCAAAAGCAGATGAAAAATATTAAAAATCCTTAGTCACAGTTTTTTTTTTATAGGCATTTAAAGTTCAAAAATTGACAAAATATGGAAAAATCCCTCAATATTTTCCTTAATATTTTGATACATGAAAATCGAATTTGGGGCGAGTAGTTTATGAGTTATAAATATTCAAAGTTTAGATGTGGGGAGAAGTGGACAAACATTTCGCGGGGTAACCCGTACCACTCCACTCCGTTCATCTAAACTTTGAATATTTATAACTCATAAACTACTCGCCCCAAATTCGATTTTCATGTATCAAAATATTAAGAAAAATAATGTGCTTTGGAATATAAAATTAAAATCCTATGTTGTCATTCAAAAAAGTAAAAAACTTAAAAAATTATAAGGATAAAAAATATTTTAAAATATAATTTTTTAAGAAAAACATTGTTTTTGAGCGACTTGAAAGTATGTAAAAAAATATTTTTAAAATAATTTATACTTTTTAAAATAATGAGTGTTGTTTGATAAAAGAATCACTCGGTATTATTGAAACTTCTAAAGTATACTATTATATATCTATGATAGTACCACGATTTGTTGTTGATGTATAACGCGTTATAAGTACCTAATGGATATTGTGATAATATCACATTATAATATCATATTATGATTAATTTGGAATTTATTATAGATACCTATTATTGGTCAATTTTTTTTTTAATACCATAGATAAGTATATAAGATACCTTATACCTAGACTGACATATACCGTCTCCGCTCAGAATCGTTTTTCTTATACAGTGATATTATATCACTGAATTCAAATTTAATACTATCCATTATACAGTGACCCACTTGTAACCTACTGTACAGTAGAGCGACATCCACTTACCCACCTTTTTTGTATTATGACAACTAAAATTTACCGAATAGTATCCAATTAAACGATTGACGACCAATTAACCGACTCAAATGACTCAATCCTAGGAAATCTAAGTTGTGACGATTACCAGGAATATATTTTGAAAACTAAACTTTCAAGGTATTTTATAGATATTATTGATTATTCAGTATAATTCAGTAGAATAATACAAAAAACAAAAAACCAATACTAAGTAATAAATTATTTGGAATAAAACACGGTTTTCTTTAAAAAATGCTAATTTTTGCCAACTTTTTTCAACTTTTTTAATTTAATAAAAATAATTAGAGCATTTCTAGTTCAATTGCGTACGTCGGAGTGTTGATAGGACAATTAATTAGCTTTAAAATAAAAAAAAATACATCAAAATGTTTAAAACTTTTGAAGATACATAAACAAATGCTTGATATGTATGGATTTAAAAAAAAAAGTTTATTGCCCATAGTTTAAAAAATAAAAAAGTTAGAGCCAATCTTGAAAGGGTATTTCTTCATCATTTTTGGTATACTTTCGTATGACGTCGGCTGGTCACTTCACCCCAGAACACATTATATACATTATTTTTTTTTTTTTCGTACAGGGCCCTCATTAAAACTTTGGCCCCTGGGCCTCTAAATGTCTTAATCCGGGCTTGATTGTAACTGAATTATTATAGGTATATTTTTATATTAAGTATTGTACTCGTGCACAATAATTTGATACAATTTGAATCGGTGTTTTTCTTTATAATGTTTGATGTCACAGGTTTTTTTTAACCAGTGTAGGGGCTACGCTCCAGTGGCGTAATTTGGGAGTTGGATACCTGGATAGGTGGGATATCCCCTGTCTGGTAATAAAAACAGTCCGATGGGTCTCTTGTAGTAAATGTACTTTGGGTCTGTAGAAAATGTCTTAGTATTTGATAATATACTCAATATAAATTTTATATTGAAAATAAGGTAAAACCAGTTAAAAAATGTATAGAAATACATTTTCTATTTGCCTGTTGGGGCCTGGGGGCCCTTTTTTCCAAATCGTGGACTGGGCCTTTTCGAGCCAGTCCGACACTGTTCTATGGCAACGCAGTGCACACTTTGGGAACTGTTGGCTTATGGGTATTTGAAAATCCACCTCGAGTAGTACCTATTACATATTTCGCATAATACGCATAATAATTAACGTGGTACCAAGCTAACCATCGGCCATCGCCGTTGCATTCGGGGTCACTCGACCTTTGAGCACGATTAAAGATATACCTTTTATATATCTTTAATATAATACAAGCTGAATATGTGCACTTCGTTGCCTGGAAATATGTGCGACTGCCGACTATGCGTCGAATTGTCGAAACCGGCGATTTTTATTAGTAATTGAAAATAATAATTATAGAGTAGTGGTTAAAATAATGTTGAGTAATAAACGAAAACAAAATCCTAATTAAAATTAATTTGATTGCGTAATACAGATAATTTTATATTTTTCCAACCACCTTGTATTCTGGGGAACAAGATGATTGTATACAGCATACAATAATTTGTATGAACATGTTAGTCTTGGGAATGTTATTTATAACACTTTATTGTATTATGTCAAGTTACAACAGAATTATAATAATATACCATAAATGGTATACCAACTATTTTTATCGGCGATCAACGGCGCGTCGTTGTGATTTCAGGGCAAAAATAAATATCCAAACTAAAAATAAACAAAATTAAAAACAAATTATATCTTTTGATTCTTGAGAAGGAACCTGATCGGCTACAAAAAATTTCAAAACGTTATCCTATCGCCTGTTCTATGAAAATTAAATTGTCAATGAACGAAACCAAAAAGTTCAAAATCATAATTAATAAGAACTTAGTTCACGTTCAAGTTCATTTCTTGAAAATCAACTCGTTCATATGAAGTTCACACAATTTGAACGCGTTCTTATGAACTCGTTCTTTCCCATCACTGAGAGTAGCTGCCGGACCATAGGTCACGACTCACGAGGACGTGATGTTCCACTGTTTGACACTGCAGGGAAACCGTACCCTATATCGTAGGTTGTAGGTACTCTATAAAGACAAATACAACGAGCATCGATGAAAGATTTCTATTTTAAGACCTTGCTGTTCGAAAATCGAATTGCATCTGATATGATGAATTACAAGCCGTCATGTTCATAATTTGAATCGTCATTTAATGTAATAAAAACAAATATCATAATAGAAATTTTAAAATATTGTTGAACTTTTTACTTAATTATTTGAGCTTTAAGGGGCAGTGACGTCCAACCCTATTACTAGGTGTAGCGGTCGCTACACATTGAAAATAAGGGGTGGGTGGGTATAATAACATAAAATAATTAACTTGAAATATGCCTGTTCATTATTAATCACAGATTATATTGGTTGATTGATAGGTACCTTAATATTTACTAATATTATCAATTAAAATATGATAAAATGTATAAAATAATATAATTTTGAGTTTGTGAGGGGGTGGGTGGGTGGTTAAAATTATTTCTTGCTACACCTGAATATAATACAATGCAGATCGATATATAATAAATCCTCATTTTAAAGCACTGAGCATTCATTACCTATCTTTCATGACATTGTGTAATAAAATTATTTCTTCTATACACAGTAAAATATTGTTCCGTATTTTTCGTATTTTTCGTATCTGCTGTACAGTAGGTTACAAGTGAGTCACTGGAAAGGATAGTGTTAAATTTGAATTCAAATATATAATACTGTGTTAAAGGAAAAACGATTCTGAGCGAAGACTGTCAGACAGCGTATGATAATTACTAAGTATATTTGATGATATTAAGGTGAATAAAGTAATTTATATATAACCCATTTACGTGGAATCTTTTTTAATTCAATCCTTAGCTATAAAAGTTGAACATTTTATACATTTTTAACTACAAAATAATAATTAAATTTTAAATGTGATGAATTTTGTCATAATTTGAACTTTAAAATACTTATAAAAAAAATTGTACCCATATTTTTAATATTTTTCATCCGTCTTTGAAACAATATACTAGGAGCCAGCCTTCTATTACATTTTTAAGCTTTTATAACCAACAAATAACATTTAATTGATATTTATAGAAAAAAAAACTAAAAAAAATGGAAACTAAAAATGTCCCTAAACGGCTCAAAATAAGTTAAAATATTTGGAAAATGTTAATATAAACATTCAGTCAAAATTGCATGTATTTACGGTAATTTGTTTGAGAGTTGCACCTAAAACCAAAATCGATTTTTTTCAAAAACAGATTTTGCATAGAAATTCCAGTTTTTCTTTAATTTTTCTTGGCGCTTTTGAAAACTACTGGGAAATTTTTACTTTTCACCCCCTAGCTTCCTCGTAGTTGCGCATCTGAATCTTTCTAAGTTTAACAATTTATCTTTAGATAAAAACTGCACACGAGAGAAAATAGGGAGGATTATGAGGTAAACCTACACTTTGGGTAGGATAAGTGACGACCTAATGGGTGTTAACAATATCAAGCACAGTATTGTTAATTTCAACTCAACATTTTTTTTAACACTGCATTTTAATAACATCCTATAAACATTAATGTATAATGATCAACAAAGATTACTTCCCAATTGTGAGTTTTTTTCAGGATAATTATTGACACCTATTAATTAGAGTTAAAATTAATTTTCTATGATGAACAAGAAAGCTATTTTATCATCATTTTTTCAGTATATATTTAACTTTTGAACTTTTTGGGTAAGTTTGCTTTTTAATATCTTTCAAATTTCTACATATTAAAAATTCAAATATATTAATGAAATTCAAAATCGGTTATTTTAAATTCAATAGAATATAAGACATAATATCAAACATATATTTAAAAAAATCAATAATAATTAATGATATTTATTTTTAGTATTATTTATGACTTTAAAAATGTCTTTATTCCTAATATGTGATAATACCTATACATATATTATATTAAATAAATATATATGTATAGAATATATAAACATATAAATAAACATACAATAAAAATGAAACAATGAAGTGAGGTTTTCCTCATCTTAACTATAAAATAAATAAAAATAATTAATTGAAAAATATACTATTAACATTACTTTGCATTCAGAATTGTGTAAAACAAAATTTTAAATAACACAGTGTTTAGAAAAACTCATTATAATGTTCAATATTTTACATTGATTTAATGATAAATTTATAGTTTTAATCATAACCCAAAACAATTAGTCCATCCTAACTAAAAAGTTGTTCTGTAGCTCGTTCCAAATCCCAGTTGTAAGTAGATAATGCTCCGCGTGCTTGATCACGTTCTATTCCCATATCTATGAGACGCTGAATTTTTGTGTCAAATTCTGAATTTTTATTTGGACCTAAAACAGTAATTGCAACTAAAATTATATACGCGATTAAAACAAACAAAAATACATAATAGATACTATTTGTAAATATATTCTATAGTTAAAATTAAATATACTTTTAAAATATATTTTTTTTTAATTAGGTATACCAGTATCTCCAATAAATGTAATTGGATTACTTAAACTGCATATTATACCTCCAGCATAAACATTAGTCCAGTGGCTAGCTGTTTTAGCAAATATTTCTGGATACTCTTTATATTGTTTAGCAACAACAGCATCTTGTGGATCGTCTGGTTCAGCAGCTGCCATAAGTGCCTGCAGAGACAACAGTACTGTGCGTAAAGTCATAGCTGCAGCCCTATTAAAGTATATTAAAATTAATAACTTATTGATCTAAATCATAAGAGTAAGCATTATTTATATATGACAAAGTTGAAAAGATACGGAAAAAAACTAGCTGGTAAATAACAAATTTTAAAAACAGGTAAAACTGTATCAGGTTGAATGGCAAAATTGGTATGGTATTACATTTGTTATGGTTATCGTAAGTATATGCACATTTATTTACTTAAATATGTTCAAACAATTTTACACTTACCATTGATCTTTTAAAATGTCTAAACAGATAGCTCCAGTGACGGATGAAATATTTGGATGCCATATTTTAGTCATGAATCGTACCTATAATTTGTTTTAAATATTTATATGATAAAAATGAATGCTAAAGTCTACTTACTTTAGGTGGATTGAAAGGATACGTTTCTGGCACTTTAATTTCCAAAAAGAATGTACCCCCTTCATATGGTGTATCAGGTGGGCCAGCAATTTCACCTTTTAATTCAGTATAGCTATCACCAATTAAGTCCACTTTGATTGAACATTTAGCAAGCTAAATAAAAATATAAAATACATTCATATTTATAATAAATATTACAACAAATCAAATTAAATAAATAAATATATTTATATAAGATAATATGAACTATTAAATTAGGTAAGCAAATGACAAAAACAGTTAAAAAATGAAACCATGGAGTCATGAAGAAATTAAATAATAAGTTTGATAAACAAAAAATTAAGTATATTGATGATAATTAATAAAGTAATTTATATTTAAAAATAAGTCCATTGCTATGAAACAATTATTTCACAACATTTTTATACATAACAAATCGAATAATAATGTTGTATCTAAATATTATTACTGTTTTCTAAGATAGTAAAATAGTATTCGAAAAAACTAATAAAATATTTTTGTCAAAAACAATTGTAAATTAATTAGGTACCTCTTCGCTCTTAATGACTTCTTTAAATTCCCTTTTGATTCTCTGCGTCGCAATGTTATTCATTATTAAAATTTTTAAATTTTTAAATTTAAATTTAAAGATTAATAAAAACGTAAGCACGGAAAAACCTATAATATTACAACAACTCAATTATCACGGACTCACACTAACCTAATAATAATTCCGTTTTTTAGACAAAAGAATTCTGTATAAGAGTTAAGGTTTAGTGATAAAATTATGTTTATAAGTTGTCATATAAAATGTGCTACTAACGTTGGACTAGACTAAAAAAGTTCAGTTCGAACTAGTCCATAGAAAAAGTCCACCAGTGAAAAGTTAGTAATAATGTATACACGACTGATAACACACTCACACAAGACCACGATTAAAGATAGTATGGTTGCCCAACGAATCTAGAAAAGTGTCTACCACGGTTTAGACTATCTTAAACCGTGGTGTCTACCGAGATGGATCTCCATTATCAGTATTAAACAGCTGGAGACTCAAGCCACAGAATAGATGAAATAGATCAAATTTCGTTGCACAACGAACAATAATATGACGGCGCCAAATGTTCTTAACAAGTTACATAAATACATACATAGTATCCATACAAAAAAAAGTCGCGACATACTACCGCTCCACCGTGGCTAGGTAACCCGGTTTGGTCACTGTAACTTAGTAGTAGTTGTAGAGGGCGCTAGTAAAACGCGACTTTTTGTCAGAATCACGGTTTAAGATAGTCTAAAAATCTTAAACCGTGGTCAGAATTGATAAGAATATTCGGCGCCGCTCAGCACTGTGATCCAATCACGATTTAAGATAGTATGGTTGCCCATCGACCCATTAGAAAAATGTTATCACACGGCATACGGTTTGAATCGAAAAGTCACGTGATCTACGGGGACCCCCGCATACAGCGCTCATATTGGTTCAAATTAAAACTAATAAAAATTGTTATGTTATACCTATATACAATAAAAATATATACAGAGTGTTCCAAATTTCGTGTGACAAAAGACCGAAATTTGGAAGACCCTGTATAATGATCATATTATATTATAAATTATAAAATAGTCCACTAGAAGTGCTAGTGCCCGGGGTCCGATTTAAATCCAATGCCGTCTTATCATAGCTCGTTGGGCAACCATACTATCTTAAATCGTGGATCCAATATAGGCCGTCGTGCAACCATAGTATCTATATCCGTGTTCTAAATGCAATTGCCTTTCAAATGTAAATTGTAGTTCCGTGATAGCCACTATGATATCTAAGCGCTAGTGCTTAAGTCTCCAGCTGTTTAATTTAACTATAATACTGATTATAGAGATTCATTTCGGTAGACACTTTTCAAGTATGGAAATCACGGTTTAATCATCGTCGCTTATACTGCAACAGGACGTATCTCAGTTTTCTTGATTTTACAGTAGAGCCATAAAACCATAGACATAATAAGATATGGACTGCTACTCCCCCACACCCTGCCTTAAGTTTATTGAAATAAGATTGTTAGAAAGAGAAAGAGCGTAGTTTAGGTAAGAAAAATGTAATATCATGGAATAATAAACAAAAAAGGCGGCTTATTTGAAGTCATAGACATATAAATCATAGACATAATAAGATATCATACATAACATATCTTATTATGTCTATGCATATAAATGCACTTAATTAATACATACAATGTTTTAAATATAGGATTTAAAACTTTTTTAATATTTTCTTAGCTCTTTAAAATGTAGGTAGAGTACCTATAAAGCAATATAAAATATGAATCTAGGAAAAAAAGTGACAAAATAATGACATGGAAAAAAAATCATCAAAATATGTATTTTATTTAAAAATCACAAAAATCAGTTTTAAGCATAGACATAAAATGAACACATGAACATTAGATAATAAATCTTTTATATTTGGTCAATTATAAAGTTATCAAATTAAAATAAAAAAAAAATGAAATAGTTAGGTAAATAATAATAATTATAATATGTATATTATTATCTATGGTTATTATACATATCTGTGGTTATGACCACGGTTGTAGATACGCTGTGTTATCATTTAATTATGTTATTTACAGTTTAACCAGTTGTCTAAGCAAAAAGAGTCTGAAATATAATATTTCCGGACGGTGTTTATCTACCAATATCAACAATAATCTTTTTTTTTTTTATAGCTATTAGTCGGGGACTATGATAGCTCAACAATTATACAATTTATATATTTAAATAATACAATGAATATTTTACATAATTAAAAACATAATAATAATATAGAATTTTAATTCTTGAAAGGTTACACATACGCAACAATATAAGAGATAAGATGCAATTAAGTTAATAATTAAGATATAATTATTTAGACTATTGGGGAAGCAGATTAACAAAACGCGCTCTGGTGGAAACAATTTATACCTTCCGATTCGGGATGTATAGATATAGTTTTATGTTGGTTATTTCACTTTTTATAAGAAATTAATTTTGTTATCGAAACTTTATACGCTTTTATAGCTAACTGTATACATTGGTAAGTATAATTTCTACTAATATAATCAAATACATTCAAATACACATCACTTAAAGCAAAATGTATGCGAAATGTCGGGAAAATACATACAATCTCCCGACTCCACGTAGGGGGGAACCCACCCAACCATTAGTACGATAGGCGTCGACAGCGCTTCCAGTGTTAATCTGTCTTCCCAATATGGAATATATATTGTTGTTATGTTATATAGAGAAAATTGTACGGAAATAACTATGGAGATAAGGTAGCTTTGGGGATTAATGTGTTAAGCACGAACTACTACATAGGACTGGACACTGTATAAAATAAGGTGGCTGCAAAGTTGTACGGTGGTCGTACGTTCGCTATGTAGCTGCTCTCTGGTGGCATTTTTTTATACTGTGCTGTTGTAAATTATTTTATGTGATAAGTCGTGACTAGTCACTAGTGATAACTGAAAAACGATCAAAAATACAAAAATTCAAATCAACGACAAACTTTTTATATTCACTATTATTTCTAAATAAATGAATGCGTATTACTAGTTACTATGTTGCTACCAATTTGGAAAGTTTTTTTTTTTGCGTGATTTCTAACTTGCTTTTGATTAGACATACTTGAGTATTGTCTCATTCTCATGGTAATATAATAAGTAATTATAAATTACATATTTAATTACATATTCATAAATTTTTCATATTTCATAAGTCTATATGTATATAAATATTATGTTTATAAAAGTAAAATTCGAAATGTAGTAAATCTAGTACGTCACTAGATAGCATCACAGTCGCAAACGTACATACCCGTACAACTTTGTGACCGGTGTCCCACCCTCCCCCTGCCCGGAGTGTCCAGTCCTATGTAGTAGTTCGTGGTGTTAAGTACTGAGGAGAGAAGATCAATTAGTGGACTGATTAGAGAATTGAGGTTAGTGATAAAGTTAGATAATATGACGGAAAAATTATCTGTGGAAAAATCATGAGACCGGGTGGCTTCAGCGTAGGATTTCGGTCTGGAATGAGGGTTTGGCTCCGGAACTTTGGTTGAAGGTGCATTTGAGGGTCTTATGTTTTTTATTTGATCTCTTTTGGAAATTGGACAGCCCCTGAAGTTGGCGGTGAGGTTCCCAGAGCAAAGTGCACACTTGGCTGGGCTAGCACGATCCTTTGTGCAGTTCTCGGAGCGATGGTCTTCGCCGCATTTGACACATTTTGATTCGTGGTGACAGTAGTTATCAGTATGGCCAAAGGCTTGACAATTGTAGCACTGTGGTGGACCACGACGGGACCGATGTGGTTTCTCGATTATGACTTTGGTGTTTAATAGCGAAGTAATTTTAAATATATCATTGTTGTTATTCTGACGGTTTAGATCGACAAAAAATAGTGGGAGACCGCATTTATTTTTATTTTTGACGTTAAAAACTTGTTTCACAGAATGTCCTTCTACCGACAAGGAGGCGGAAATGTCCGTACACAAAGTGGAATGGTGGAGGTTTCTTATTGCGACCATGAATGAGCGATTAACGCGAGCTTGAAAAGTATGAAACCTAGCATCAGTTTCTTTGAGATGGGTTAAAATAATATTGTAGTTGAGTACGCCACTGGGATATACGATCAGAAATGATTTGTTCGACTTACAGGTAAATGCATCAGATCCGGTCAACCTTGTTAGCTCATTTGTGAAGGCGGAGAAATTTGAGATGTTGGAGATGTAAATCGGAGGAGCCTGAGGCGTGATGTCTTGTTTATCGAGCGTCGACTGCTCGATCTTTTGTTTTGCAGGACCCAGATTTTCATTGCGAGCTGTCGCACTGTTGGCGGGAGTGTTAAATAAGTTGTCACTGGAATCATCGGAGCACAAGGCAGCATAACGATTGGGAGTAACGAATATTTTTGAATTTTTATGGTCAACTTTTGGCGAAGTTGATGAACTAGAAAGATTGCGTTTGTTAGGCTTAGATATATGGGACGGATTGCCACCGGTGTCGTGGACTTTGTGTGCCATATTAACGAACGGCAAACGCGATAACAGAGCTAATGAGCATCAATGTGCGTGCACGTTGGGCGCATGATATAAAAACAATAGGTATGATCGTAACTTTTTGACGGTCAGATCCTTCGGTAAGCACGTGAAGTAGTTTAGTGTATAGTAATAATAATTTAATGACAATATGATAATACGGGTAAGCAAGTGACGTATTGCGCGAACTTGGACCAAATCTGGACTTTTGCGATCATACCATGTTATTTATATCATGGTTGGGCGTTTGTGCCAGACTGAAACAACAATAATCTTATTTAGTCAAATTTTGAGATACGTCCTGTTCCATATACCTTAGTATATCTGAAGGTGGGTTTCCACTAGGAGGAAATTCTGGAGCGGCAAACGTTGCAAACGTTTGATAACGGAGAAATTCGGAACGTCCGGTTGCTAAACGAAGCTGTAAACGTTTGCAAACATTGCAAACGCCATGATCCAGCGTTTGGTCTGTTTCATTCTAGTAACCAGAACCGTGGTTGTTTTTGTTTATACTATTGCCGTTATCGTTATCACAATTCACGACTTATCACGATTTTTTATGTCTTACACCACGACCACGGTTAAACAAAATACCGCACTAAACCAAGCGCTCGCGAATTTTTACGTTTTCAACGTTTCAAACGTTGGCGTTCGTTCTGCAAAACGTCTGCCGCTCCAGAATTTTCCTCTATATACGTGTACGTGTACGTGCATAAAATACTTTTACAGTGATTGGTTGGTATACACGGTAAGCTTTTGGTATAACAGGGTGTTATACGTTCTTACCACAGGATTGACCCATGATACCATGAAGTTGGATCCAGTTCAACTTTTCACGTGTACACGGCTCTATATTGATAACAATCAGTGGCGTAGTGAATCATGTTTTTCAGAAGCAATTGCTTCTGATTTCTGGGGGGGTGGTGGTGGGTCATAACCATGTACACGGTCAGTCTTTGAACTTCATTTTGGGTGCTACCTCACCCCCCTATTTGAGGATATGAGTATCGTATACATCAGTTGGTGTAGGGGGGGGGGTAGGTCATAAATAATTTGTTTGCTTCCATATGATTTTCCTGGTTCTGTATCACGAAGTAATATCTTTAATCGTGTTCTGTGTATAGCTCACGATTATAAAGAACTTCTTCTTTATAATCGTGATATAACTGCTAATATCACAGATTATATTGATTATAACATCAGTGCTTATTGAAAAGGGGTGTTTTGACGTGTTAAGAACGATGGTGCAAAAAAAAAATTGGCGCAAAACATTATTTTGGATGTTTATAGTTTATAGTTTTTATAGCATTTTAAAGTTAGCGATTTTACGTTTAAACGCATGAGCGCAACACCACTACAATGCCGCGCAGAGGACTTAAATTTTTTTATATTAAAAATATTTTATTTTAACTAATTTTCATTGTCATCATTTTTACATTAATTTTCATAATCATCTTCAATTTTATATTCGTCGTCGTTGATATTGTACAAAGCACCTGCATGACGGAAAAACTCCACTGTCGGATCTGGTTTTAATGAATGGCCCTTCTTCAAAAACATATATTTTGCTAGGTAACCGCCATAAAACTCCTTTTGTCTCCTATAGTTAGGAATTGACACCTTTGCGTGGCGCCAAGTAGATTCTATAGTATTAGCACCAGTCACATGATCTTTAAAACATATAGAGTGGTTGACCTTAAGGTTAACATAACCTTCATTTTCGAGGCAGTCATAACTCATAAGCCTAAAATTGATTACTTATTAATTATTAGCTAATTTTAGTTTTATGTTAATGTTATTGAACTTTGATTTGTTACCTTCCAACAATCTGATATTATTGTAGTACCGGGCTTAATCCACGATCTATCTTCTACTGGGATAAGAAAACAAGAACTGGTTTCTCTTTCATATCCCCCAAATACCCACTGTCTCAATATGTCCACGGTGGTACTTCCTCTCCACAAACTTAGATTCGTCAATTTCAACTGTTCGGCCTACACCACCCAACAAACATTTTATAATAAACAAAAACAAACTAAAACAAATAATTCAGTAGAAGGGTGGCATAATTCATTTAATTCAACATTAAATGCACTCCATTCTTCGATATGGAAGTTTATCGAAGCGCTAAAAAAAGAAGAAAAACGTAATCGTTTAAAAATGCATCAATTTTTGGCTGGAACGGAACCAAGACAAAAACTTAAAAAATATAAAGACACAGCTTCAAGAATTAAAGCAATCTGTAATGATTTTGAAAACCGCAGTATAAACGATTTTTTAAAAGGCATTGCTCAAAATCTATCATAATAAAATAAATGTATTAATAATGTCTAAATGTTTAAGTATAATTTTATGATTTTTTCTTATTTTTATTTTTTGTAAGACAAAACTGTGCTTACAGTTTTTAATTAATTTAACAGCTAATATCTAATCAAATACTTGTTCATTAAAAAAAAAAAAAATTATTGATTATAAATTAAATTATTAAAAATTGTGTAGATTTAATATTCTTAAGTAGATATTGCATAATAGTATTGTTTTAATCTGAATTAATAAATAAATGTTCTTGTACCCAAATGTACGGCACCCAATTTTCATTGCGCCCAATTGTCCCGTAACCCAATTCTCCGCGCCCAATTGTTCACGCCCAATTGTCCAGCGCCCAAGTGTCGTACAACCTTTTTTGACGATCATACCGTCAAAGGTGACTTCCCGACAAAAAGAATTCCAATTAGCCACTGTTTTTTTGGCCAAACGTAATTGGTTTTGTATAACAAATGATGGACGATTCCAGTGTCCGACTGGCTCGAAAAGGCCCAGTCCACGATTTGGAAAAAAGGGCCCCCAGGCCCCAACAGGCAAATAGAAAATGTATTTCTATACATTTTTTAACTGGTTTTACCTTATTTTCAATATAAAATTTATATTGAGTATATTATCAAATACTAAGACATTTTCTACAGACCCAAAGTACATTTACTACAAGAGACCCATCGGACTGTTTTTATTACCAGACAGGGGATATCCCACCTATCCAGGTATCCAACTTCCAAATTACGCCACTGGAGCGTAGCCCCTACACTGGTTAAAAAAACCTGTGACATCAAACATTATAAAGAAAAACACCGATTCAAATTGTATCAAATTATTGTGCACGAGTACAATACTTAATATAAAAATATATAATAATTCAGTTACAATCAAGCCCGGATTAAGACATTTAGAGGCCCAGGGGCCAAAGTTTTAATGAGGCCCCTGTACGAAAAAAAAAAAAATAATGTATATAATGTGTTCTGGGGTAGTGGGGTGAAGTGACCAGCCGACGTCATACGAAAGTATACCAAAAATGATGAAGAAATACCCTTTCAAGATTGGCTCTAACTTTTTTATTTTTTAAACTATGGGCAATAAACTTTTTTTTTAATCCATTCATATCAAGCATTTGTTTATGTATCTCCAAAAGTTTTAAACATTTTGATGTATTTTTTTTATTTTAAAGCTAATTAATTGTCCTATCAACACTCCGACGTACGCAATTGAACTAGAAATGCTCTAATTATTTTTATTAAATTAAAAAAGTTGAAAAAAGTTGGCAAAAATTAGTATTTTTTAAAGAAAATCGTGTTTTATTCCAAATAATTTATTACTTAGTATTGGTTTTTTTGTTTTTTGTATTATTCTCCTGAATTATACTAAATAATCAATAATATCTATAAAATACCTTGAAAGTTTAGTTTTCAAAATATATTCCTGGTAATCGTCACAATTTAGTTTTCCTAGGATTGAGTCGGTTAATTGGTCGTCAATCGTTTATTGGATACTATTCGGTAAATTTTAGTTGTCATAATACAAAAAACAAAAACTCATAGTAAATAATAAATTATTTGGAATAATGCACAATTTTCTTTAAAAAATACTAATTTTTGCCAACTTTTTTCTCTGTTTTTAATTTAATAAAAATAATTAGCACATTTCTGGTTTAATTGCGTATGTCAGTTGATAGGACAATTAAAAAGCTTTAAAATGAAAATAAAATTACGTCAAAATGTTAAAAAGTTTTGAAGATACCTACATAAACAAATGCATTTGTGATACGCATGGTTTTGATAAAAGGGTATTTCTTCATCAATTTTGGTATATACTTTCATATGACGTTGGCCGGTCACTTCACGATAGATAGATATTAGGTATATAACAATAAATAATGAATAATGTATCACTTTATTTATAAATTATAATTTACAAGCTTTTTTCCTAGCTAAATAATCATCTATTTTTTTTTAGATGATTCATGCAGTGTTATATAGACTATAACGAAAAAAGTAATGGATAAATCAGAGGTTCCTAAATAAATTCTTATTATCCAGGCCCGGGGGCCATGTCCCCCCCCTGCCACCCCTTAATCCGGGCTTGGTAACAATCAGTGATAATGCGAATACCAAGTCATACTCTTACCGTCTAACCGTATACATGACATAGCAAAAAACTGTTTTGCGTGGGAAGGAACCGAGAACGATGCAGTCATAACTAAGAAACGAAATTTTCACCACATAAAAAAAGAACTTTGGTTGTGCAATATCGTTTTTATTTTTTCGTTATCGGAAATTCAAAAAAAATTATTAAAGTTTGAAAAACACAAATAATAATGGATTTTAAAACAATAGGAACTTTTTTCGTATAAGTAATATTATCAAAAAAATAAAAACGATATTGTAATTTAAATTTTGTTTCTTCGTTATGACTGTAGCCTTCTCGGTTCTTTGCCGCGCCAAAACGTTTTTGCTATGCTATTGCTATGCCGTACGTGTGTACAGTGGAGACATCACATGCGGGTGCGACGTCCTCTTAAAAGCCACAACAATTTTACACTATTTATCATCAATGATACATATTTGTATATAGACAATTGACAATAGACAGCTATTAAATTCGTAGAATGATAATGTCATTATTTTAATAATTATTGAGAACTTCTCAAGATTGTAAACAAAAATACGTTTTCAGATTTGAAAAAAAAAAATGTTTATTTCGTATTTCTATTTATTCTAAACGAAAAATAATAATAATAATAGGTACAAAATCTGGGGCCCCCAATTACCATAAAGAAGCCGGGGCCCCATCCGCAATTGCGGACTAGCGGTCCGGGCCAGTCCGACTCTGGATAATTCATTCTGGGTCGCGGGTGGGCAGGTATGCTCCTTCGGGCAGACGGATAACTAAGTAAACCTAACCTTGTTAGTTAAAGTAACAAAAGTTTAGTGGCTCCGGTCTTCAATCCCAAAGGAGTTAAAGTAAAATAAGTATATAGTGGCTTCCTTCGCCTGCCGTCTCCGGTCAAAACACCCCTTTTCAAAAAAAAAAAAAATTTCAAAAAATAAGGTTGTCTGGTATAGTAGACTTATACCTAAATTTTTGTCAATATAAATTGTAATACAAAAGTTGAACCTTGAACGGTCCTTTATTATAATATATCGTCAGTGGAAATTAAAATAAAAGTTGAGCGTAAATACAGAATAATTTTTTATGAGCGCAGTGGCGTGCCCAGCGGGTAGGCCTGGTAGGCCCGGGCCTGCCCTGTGTTTTCTTCGTATAACGAAATGATACGAAATGAAACCAATTTGGAACAAAGATTATTTATTTATTACACACTTTTATATCAAGCGTGAATAATTGTGGGCCCAGTTCCTACTGCTTATCGGACGACGACTAAACAATTTTGGATTTTTGTGTACATATTATACTTATTAATATTTTATTTGTATTTAAAAACTATTATACAGCATACATTAAATTTGTTTTTTTTATATTAATATATTTAGTTATGTAACTTAAGTGTCCCGTATTTTTATTTTATTTTTATGGTCACCCTAGAATAACCTAAATACATTTTTCTTTTATGAAACTGCTTAAAATTTGACTACCTACTAATTATATATTAAAATAAAATGAACAGCCAGTTTTATAAACCTATTCCGAAATCCACAAGGAACAAGGACATTGAACGATGATGATAGTACAACAGATCAACCTCAATTGAACATTTTTAAATTAAATGTTACCTCAACTTCTAACGAGTCTTCAACTTCTTCTTCTAGCTTAAAAGTGTTTGATATTAGCTGAAATAGTGATTTACAACCTCTTCAGCCGGTTATTAATTTTCCTCGTCGTAAAATTTGTGACAAACAACGTAGTATTTAAAGTTTATGGTACAAAGTACCTATATCCTTGAATTGAAAAATCGATGACTTCGATTCACTAAATAAGTATATTTTATGTAGGTACTTATAATTAAAAAAAACTTTTGTTTCATTTGTATTCACTTTTAATATCTTTGAAACATTATTAACAAGCCAAACAGGAGGAATAAATTGTGTTATATTATATTATATGATCATTTTTTCTAATTAAATTTAAAAATGTTATAAATAATGCGTTATTATTTTCAAAAAAATAATGTGTACCTATATAAATTAAAACAATTATAACCGGGCCTGTCCTACATTTTTATCCTGGGCACGCCTCTGTATGAGCGTCTGAACTTTTGAAGTTAAAATCTTGACAAAATACATCAAAATCACGATTCACGAAAATTAACAAATTATTCTATGTTTAGCAACTTTAACTTATAAAGTTTTAAAAGTTGACTAACTGAGGGGTGAGCCAAAGTTTTGATTCATGCATGATGTATTGATATTGTATTTATCATATTTTTTAACAGTCTACTGATTATTTGGTGGAAATAAATAATAATGTAAATGTGCGAATAAGTTACGTACCAGAAAAAAACATGAAATCACACGGAACATTGTAGAATTGTAGATAGATTGTTAAAAAAAATACGATGAATACAACATGCATAATTGCATAAATCAAAACTTTGGCTCACTCTCACTTCTCAGTAAGTCAATTTTTAAGATAGAAAATAACTTTGAAAATTGAAGTCAAAGTTGCTTAACCAAATTTAAGTTAGTCTATTGACAGGGGCGGACTGGCTATTTTTGGCCCGGGGTGCAAAATTAATTAGGGGCCCGTAATTTTTTTTCAAACCTACCTAAATTAGAAAAGAGCCCTTAGTTTTATAAGTAAATATAAAAAAAAAATTAAGAATAACATGTTGTTTATTTGTAGAGATGTTGAAATATGTTATTTTATTTTTATTTTGTATAACACCGTACTATACCAGTATTATACCGTATACCGACTGTGGTAATCGGGGGCCCGGATCATAAATACAAACGGGGGCCCGGGGTGCTACTTGGTGTATAGCACCCTGGGCCAGTCCGCCCCTGTCTATTGACTATTCGTACCTACTCAAAAAAGGTGGTTACAATAAAAAAAAAATGTGTTATGTTGCACATATTATTGTATAATTAATATTGTACATAGTGTCATACTGTTTATCACTTAATACGGAGTGCTACACTGCTGAGCTGTCTGTGAGCCGCCGCCCGCCAGCCCGTTTTGGAAGTTTGGGTTTGGGACTTGATTACTCAGATCTCACTTATTTTCAGTATATTTTGTGCACACTTCTATACTTTGTGACTGGGTAATTAGTTGAAGTTGGAAGTTTGGGACTTGGGAGTTGCTAAGTTGGTTAAGGACTATCATCGTATTTACTATTTGATATTATATCCAAAAAACCATCTAATAATTAAATAAAAATTTTTTTATTATAATTTAAAATAGTATCTAAACGTTTAGTTTTAATTCATTCAATTTAGTACAATGGAATACAACTTAGGAGATAATCCAGTTACTTCACATTCATGGAATGCAAATAGAACTCGTAAGTTTAATTCAATCAACTAATTTATATTTTGAAGTATACAAAAAAATGTTATTAATCCTTTAATTTTAATATTATAATATAGAGATAGCAGTAATTCCAAATAGTAATGAAGTGCAAATATACAAATATGAACCAAATTTGAGTGACTGGACATTGTTAGATAATCTAGATCAGCATGGACTTCTAGTAACTGGAATTGATTGGGCACCTAACACTAATCGAATTGTTACCTGCTCAGCTGTAAGTTCTATTAAATGTATCTATATATTGTTATTTATTTATTTATTTATAATTATATTTCTTTTATCACTTAATAGGATCGTAATGCATATGTATGGACAATTGATGACAAGGGAAAATGGAAACCAACTCTTGTATTATTAAGAATTAGTAGAGCCGCGACTTGTGTTAAATGGTCGCCCAATGGTAATTTTGTGATATTATATTTTTATGTGGGGTATCAACATTCAACAGTATATTTAAAATTTATTCTCAATTTTCATTGAAGTTTGGTAGTTATAATAAATTTCTTACATTTTTCAAAACTGTTTCTCTTATATTTACTACATAAAAAAATGTACTTTACTATTGAGAATAGTTTTTTGAATTGAAAATATGTCACTTAATTTACTTTACAACTTACTTTTAAAAATATACAAAGTTCTTAACTACACAAAAATGGTATTAAAATAACTAAACATTACAAAATGTACTACTTATGTTTTTCTATGTTGCTTCCAGTATTTTAAAATATATAATCTTATTTATTATTAATATTACACTAACTCATGATTTTAAAATTATTTCTAGAAAAAAAATTTGCAGTTGGTTCAGGAGCTCAATTAATATCTGTGTGCTATTTTGAAGTAGAAAATGATTGGTGGGTGTCAAAACATATAAAAAAGCCAATCCGATCTACAGTAACAGCATTAGATTGGCATCCAAACAACATGGTATTAGCTACTGGTACTGCTGATTTTCGAGTAAGACTGTTTAATGTACATATGAAGGAAGTTGACCAGTGTCAAAAAGTAAAAACTGAATGGGACACTGATGATACTTCTGTGCCAAATTTAGTTGCTGAATTTACAAATTCTTCTAGAGGAGGTAAATTTATATATTTTACTCAAATGTAATTAGGAATTACTTAAAATTATTTATTACAAATATTTTTATTAATAATATAATCTTATTGTTAAGACATTTTAGTATAGTCTATTCAAATAGTTATATTAAAAAATTATCATAAAATAAAATATTACTGTAAACCTATGTACTTAATATATATACTTTATGTCACTTCTAGCAAGCTATAGATACATTATATTTATAATTAATATTTATATTTGATTCTTAAAACCCATTAACATTGTATAAAAATTGTCCTTTAAATGTTTATTGAACCATTTATTGTACATATAAGATATAACTACTCAAACACATTCAGTACACTTAACAATTCAAATTGTGTGAAGAAATATCAAATATTTATGACACCAATTTATATAGTGTACATAAAAATTAGTGTAAATTTTATTTTTACTGAATTAATTATATTTTAGGTGGATGGATTCATGGACTAGCATTTAATAAAACTGGTAACCGATTATGTTGGGTTGCTCATGATTCATCTATTACTATTGCTGATGTTTCTAAAGGAAGCATAGTTGTAAATAAATTAAAAACAAATGAGTTACCTTTCATAAGTTGTATTTGGGTTTCTGATCGAGCATTAGTTGCTGCAGTGAGTTTATAATTATTATAAATTAAAATACACTTTTCCAATAAAATATGCAATTAAGAAAGTACTAATCAAATCTATTCCATGCAGATCATTTTGATTAGCATATTAAACTATAGGCATTACATACTAAAACTTATATAATATAAACTCTATAGTATAAATTAATATTTTATTATAAATAGGGTCATGGATGTTGTCCAATGTTGTACTGCGTTGATTCCAATAATAAAGTGCAATTTGTTTCTAAAATTGACAGTTCTCAGAAAAAAGAAGCTGCTGGTTTAAGGTAGCTATACACAAGAAATCTAAAGAAACCATTAAATTATGATATAGGTTTATAATAATTTAAAAGATAATATTATTCAATATTCATAAAATATGTTTTCTAGTGCTATGAAAAAATTTCAAAGCTTAGATCGTCAGGCACGAATAAACAGTGACTATGAACTTGATACTAAACATCAAAATACATTAACATGTTTACGTGTTCATACAGAGTCAAATGATGCCGTTTTGAAATTCACTAGTAGTGGTTTGGATGGGAAAATAATATTATGGGAACTCAACGTAAGTAACATATTATTTTTATCTCAGAAATATAAACAAATTTATTTGTACCACTATATATTATATATATCTTTGTTACAAATTGAAATATAATAACTTTTTTTTTTTTAATTTTAGAGTTTAGATAAATTACTCCAAGGTTTAAAAATCTAACCTCAATGGAACTACAATTATATGTACATAATTCTATTTGATTTCAATAATTACTTATACTGTTACTAATTATTTGTTATTTTATTAAATTATACTTTTTTACATTATTTATTATAATTTTATTATTAAAAATATTTTGATAAATACATAGCAATATCAACAATATTTTAAAAAAATATTTATTTAATTTATCTTGTCTATGTATATGTCTGTTATATGTGGCTAATATAAATAAGAACAAAATAAATAAACATTATAACAATAGAATTTATTGCATACATTTTTTCTTTTTATGTCATACTGGTGTCTAATAAATATTTAACAAAGCATTAAATTAAAAACAAAACAACACATGTCAAATGAGTCATATGATTATTTTCAACATGATATTATGTTTCTCAAGTTTATTATTTTGCTACTAGGAGTTAATATAAAAAATAAAAAAACGGACTACCTAATGTAGGCTAGTAATATTGGTGTACTAATTTCTTTAAAAAGATTATAATATTGTCTAGTTTTAAAATTATAAATCATTATATTATTATCTGTTACATAAATTATGATTAGTTGAAAGATAATTATTTCATATAAAAATTAAATCTTAGTAATACCAGTTGCAAATGTTTAAAATGTATGTATACATAAGACACAAAAATCTTAAACATTGGTAATCAGTAAGGTTCGGTTTTTATGACAATATACACGGACTGGCTACTTTTGGCCCAGGGTGCAAAATAAATTAGGGGCCCGTACATTTTTTTTTAAACTTACTAAAATTAGGAAAGAGTTCTACATTACAATAAGAGTTAAATTTAAGAAAGGGTCTGAAAATGATAATCGAGGCCTGTGTTATAAATACGAATGGGTCCCGGCGTGCTGCCTGGTTTATAGCACCCTGGATCAGTCAGTCCGCCCCTGGCAATATAATCTATAAAAAAGCATTTAATTTATATAAAAAGCAATTACAAAATTTAATAAAAAATCTAATAGATTTCAATTGATGTAAATAGTTGGAATAAAAAAAAATTAACTTACTACCATGATGTACAAAATCATTAAATTAACTTTCCGTAGCAAATACTTTATCAATATCGCTGATAATAAATCCCATTAAAAATTATTTTAAACATAACATCAACAATGCGCTGTTTTCACAATTACTAATGTATTTGTTCTGTTGATATGTATAGAAAACTATCAGATCAATTGATATACACATACAAATTAAAAAAGAGAAAAGGTAAATTAAATGAAAAAAAATATTCACCCAATATCTTAGAAATTAAATGAAACACATTATAATTTAAAAATTCTTCTTCTGTTATAAAAAAAAAATAGGCATTTGCTTTCAAATCTGAACCCTAGTAATCAGTCTCCAGGATAGTCATAATAACTAAAATTGTGTTTTATCTTTGATACATAGTAATGACTAATGATAGCCTGATATAATAAATTTTACCCGGTGAAGGCACGCTGACCTTAATGTAAATTACATTTGGACCCCATAGTATTGTTGGCCCTCTTAACAATACAAGTAATGCTAATAAATTATTATAGATGTGTAAGTATTATTTTAATTAATTTGTATAAAATATATATAATAATGTATAATGGCAAGACACTCGTAAGTCATTACTTAAATTCTTGATTTTTTGTATTAATAACTGATAAAATGTAAGCTCCAAAGTAGATGCCTGTAGGAATACATTCCAGGTCCACGATTACAAAATAACATGTGACCAGGCATACACGGTATCCAACCTCCAAGTCGCCAATGCAGTGAACTGATTATTTTTTACAGGCGCTCTTTTGTAAAACAATTAGTGTTTGTAAACACGGACACAGATTATAATACTATAGGCAGAGTAGGACATTATTCAAATATATTTTTTGAAATGATTTAAATTTTTTAAAAATTGTATTCAATTATTTTTTGTTTTATTAACCTGTTTTAAAATTATCCGAATTATTCATGTTTATTGGAATAATAATTTGGATAACAATTTTCCTGACAATAGCATAAATTAAAATAAAAGGTTACTTTTTAAGGTGTATTTTTACATAACAAATTTATTTAAACATAAATAAGTAGTAGAATTGAGTATAGTAGATAGTACATAATAAACTAAATGGTGGTTAGTTATATAACAAAAAAAGAATAATATAATATCAAATACAATTATTCTGATATTATTATTCTAAATTACTATGATAAATATTAAATTGTAAGCTTTTAACAATATTTAATTGAATACAAACACACCTAATTTGTTTATGAAGGATAATAATATTACATACAATAATACAAAATAATCAATTATAATTAAAGAATATATTACATGCATTAAAATATTTTTTTAAACACAATTGTTTTAGAAATAACTCAGATGTAAAAATAAAAATGGTACACTTTAAGAAAAAAAAAAATTAAGTAACGCAAGGATGGATTTGATAACAGATTTTTGGTATTTTTTTAATAAGAAGATATTGTTTTAAATTATTAAAATTTCTGATAAAATTAGATAAGATTTGTATAAACTAATATTGATTTATCAAGTTTTGAATAATGAATTATCAACAAATACAATTAAAATTAAATTTAGACTAGTAAAACTAATTGATATCTTGTAGAATTTGTTTGTTATGTTGTTAACAGTTTTATGTAAAATTAAATCTAGTATGAATACATGAATAAGTACGCGGGTAAAAATGTCCACATCAGAATAAAATTGTGATTAAAAACAAAAAAATAGTATTTAAAGAACCGGGAACTTTTTTTTTTATTCTTGAACAGTCTTGGTAAATGGTGATTATGTTAATGGTAAACATAAAAATAATTTAAGATACAATATCCATTTCCTTAACGTTAATGGCAACAAATTAAAAATGAATAGTAATTAATTGTTTTGTATAAATTATGTAGGAACAATTCTATATGGTAATGAAACAATAGTAAATACCTAGTAAACTGCAATATATAATTAAATTATACTAGGTTAATATTAATATTAGTTAACTAAATCTCTGGCTAAAATAAAATTAAGTTAAAATAAAAATAAATACTGTAAGTTTAGCATACATTTTAGATAAACCACTTACATTTTGTATCAGTTGTAGAATTTAAATGTAATTAGTATTTTATTTCTACTTAAATAATAATTTACTTATTGTGATACTCTTTTACTTTTTAAATATTATTTCCATTGTTCTAAAAATTTTAAATGAAAATCTTTGAAATTGTCCAACATATTTTTCAATTTATCTGGCTGAGGAAGGATTGTAGTTCTGAAAAAAAATGTATAGAAGTAATATATTAAAGATAGATGTACTTTAAAAATCTAGATCTAATCTAACTAATCAATAATCATTATAGTTAAAATATGTATTTAAATCAATTTTTAAGTTATAATAGTTGATTTTTCAAGCTTTGTCTGTGTTAGACTGAATTGTTTTTTACTTTATAATAAAAAGGTTTCATTAATGAATCATAATTGTTTGTGAGAAGGATACATTTCTTGTTTTCTTTAAATAATATATATTATGCTTTTAATACATCAAATTTTAACTGAGATAATTTATAAATGTATTACTATTATATTTACCTAAAATGATAAGTTCCTTCAACTTGTCCAAATCCAGATCCAGGCACAATACAAATACCAGTATTTTCCAAAAGTTGAAACGCATAGAATGCATTGGGTTCAATTCCTTGATTTTTTGCTTCTTTAATTGCTTTTTCAGGTAACTTGAACTGTAAATGGAAATAATATTTATACTTGTTCAATAAGCATTAAAAAATTAAGTTGACATACTAATGGAAAAGCATACATTGCGCCTTGCACTGGATTGCAAGACATCCCAGGAATACTATTAAATGTATCAGCTACCAATTTAGCTCTTTCTGCTAAAGATTTTAGTACGCAATTTTTTTCTTTTTGAAAACTCTCATACGATGGTTCACCTGGTTGTGGAGGATTTACAACACAGTCCATCACAGTCTATTTGAACAATAAAAAATAAAATAAAATAATAATGACCATAAACAAATTTTAAGAATCTATTACTTGGCCAAGAACTGTAGGACATAACATAGCTGACACAGATTTGAGTAACATTGCTTTAACTTCCGGATCCAAATTAATCACTTCTGTGTAACCACCTCTTAGACCACATTCTCCCATATAACCTAACATAATTTGTTTGTTTTACAGTGATATTACTAGGTATATAGTCTTTATTACTATAGTATTAAATTACCTTTAGAACAAGACATAAATGATGCCAATTCCATTTCACTATAAGGAGATCCTAATTCAGTTAATACTTTTTTAAATGAATAAAATGTACTTCCTTCCGCGTACACATTGTCTTGATATACCTAGGTATTAAAAAACAATAGTTAATACAACAAATATAATATTAAAAAATAAAATACCTGTATTTTAAAAACATAAATATATATATAAAAAAAACAATATACCTATATAGTATATATATATTATATTATAATTTATATTACCTCATCAGCAAGTAAGAACAATTTTTCTTTATATGCAAATTTAATAACATCCACCACATTTTCTTTGGTTAATACTTGGCCTAAACAATTCAAATATGCTAACTATAAAATAGATAATTTCAGTATTTTTAAGTATAAAATAAAACTACAGAAATTAGATAGTGACAGTATAAAAAATAAAAATTAGTTTTACTTAAAGTTTGAAGATTTTAGAATAAGTAAAAAATAAATACAATAATTAATTTGTTAACTTGATTACAATCCATGACACTATATACAAATTTTAGTGCAGTCTAGTTGTCTAACATTTTCGATCAGTAAAATCTCACATTTCTCACCTGTCTGTCTAAATATTCTAAGAAACAAAATCTCAATAACTACAATTGTGCCACCAAATGGGTTTAAAATTCTCAATGGTAGTTTAAGATAAATGTACCCACCTGATTAATTTGCAATACTATTTGAATTTAAATATTATCAATTATTATAAATACGATTAGAATTTATCACCACAACTGAAATTAAATAATTATTAAATAATAAGTAATACGTAATAACAAACCAGTTGGATTGCCGGGATTAATAACCACAATAGCTCTAGGGTTACAATGTTTGCGTGCTTCAGTTATTGATCGTTCTAATTCATTCACATCCAAACCCCAATTTTTATTTTCATCTAAAAAGTATCCAACCTAATAAAAACAACCCAAAAAAACTTAATAATGATTAAAGAGTACTAATTACTAATTAAATTTTTATAGTAATAATTATAAAATTTTTAAAGGCCACATAACAGAAAAATTTAATGTTTTTGTAAACCATTTAAGTACAAAATAAATAATTAGTTTGTATAAGTACAAATATTTTCATTATAGAATTATAATTTTTTATGACATTACATAAAACTATATACAGGGTGATTCACTAAACATGCTCATTTTCATTTATCCTTTAAGTAATGAATTAATTCAAATTCTGATTTTAGGAATTTTTATATATACTTTTAAGTTTTAAGACTATTTTTCCAAATTCTTGAATTTTGTTTTACAAATAATTAAGAAATTTACTGTGACGATACAAACTACTGTTTTTTAAATGTGAACTGTTCAATTTACTGTAACTTATTATAAACATTTTGATTTACATAATTCAAAATTTGAAGAGTAGTTTCTCTATTATCTAAATCGCCATTATCCTTAGTACACAAAAGTTAAATAACTCAAAAACTACTTGAACAATTTTGATTCTGATTACTCAACATTTTCAGAAAAATTATCTGATCAATAATTTACAGTAAATGGGGGGGGGGGGGGGGGGGGTTATTGTCTAACTGACAATAATGAAAATTATCTCGGTGACCCTGCAACATGGTTGGTCAATTACAAATTTTCAGCTGTTTATATTATATCTATATTATGAACGTGACAAATAATAAAATGATAACATTTTATTGCTATTGACTATATATATTTATCTTAACCTTTATTAAATTAAAGATCGAATGGTTGAAGACACCTGTAACCTTTAAGTAAATATCAAAATAATTAAGTTATTATACTAACCTGTTTTACATTAAACTCTGCTAATGTAGCAGAGTATAATGGGTATTGTGGAATAGGAATTAATACACCAGGTTTTTTTCCATCAACATCGGCAACCAATAATCGTAGAATAGCCTATAACAATCATTGGTTTATTAATAATTTATTACCTTTTTACTAAATATTGCATATATGTTATACATCACTAATAATGTAGTCACTTAAAAACAAGAACTTTACCTTCTACACAAATAACTCATTAAAGTAGAGGAATAATATAATTTTTAATTTTTAATTTAAAATCTAAATGTATGTATATAATTTTGTGAAAAAAATAAATAATAATCAAAAACATAATTTAATTTTAAATTGAAATTAATATAAACCTAATTACTATTACTATTTTTTTATTATACTTTGTGTATATATATACTAAACATTCAAATATATACAAACTTTTATTCCATCTGATGCACCAGCACACAAGAGGACATTTAAATAATCACATGGAATACCATCTCGACGTTCAATATATCGGGCAACATGTTTTCTTATTATTTCTATTCCTGGAGAATCAGTATAAGAACCTATAATAAAAATAAAAAAAATAATATAATAATTATTAATTAGTAATAAATTAATAGGTATACATAATAAATATAAATAGCTTCTTTGATATTTTATTACTATCAAAAAAAAATACATTCAACATTTTAATGCTGGTTTATTTGAACAAAAAATTTATTATATTTTAGCAGAGCATTCTCAGCATTCTGTGCTATTTTACTATACAATTTTCAATGATAATAAATAAGATATTATATATAATATAGCATAACTGTTAACATGTAGGTATTGTACCTTGTATTCTATTTTGTTTATAATTAATAAAATGTTTATTATTATCAATTAATTAATCATTATCTTTATTATTACGCTATTGTTTTTCTTACTAGTATATGCACTTATTTTTTTGTTTACTTTTTCCTTAGAGACTTTTGTCTATCAAAACAAAGATCTTTATCCTTAATGATGGACAACACAGTATAATGACAAAATATATGATTAACTTTCTTTGTAAATATGAATACTGCTAAATAAAAAAAAAAAAGAAGAAATCATTGATTCATTATGCATACATAATTTATTTTCAGAATATTAAATTGAAAATATGAGTTAAAATTAATAACCTTTTAAAAATGTTCAGTAAAAAAAAAGGTTCAATAATTGTTTTATAACCTTGGCATTTTAGTGTATTACAGCTGTACAATGCATTTTTAAAGCAATTTATAATAATATTATGAATAAATGTTTTATTACTCAACAATAGTAATTTTATAAATTAATCTAAGATGGTGTACACTGTACACTAATTCAATTTGACAGGCTCAAGGACTTATATATTAATTTAATTAGTACAAATACAAATTGAAGTACATCCTCAGTACAGAATATTGTTATAATAGAACATGTGTTTCTTAAACTCAAATGATTAACTGGGTAGTCAGATAATAAACTTTATGTTAGTAATTTATGAAATATGATGATAATAAAATTATAGTATTTAATTTCTAAATATAGATAATTATTAAAATATTTTGAATTAAATTACCAACACTTCCACCGCGACATCCATCTAATATAGTTCTTGCACGTTCTTTAACATCTTCAGGATATCGATCATCTTCCAACAGTTCTGGTTGAGATACCAAAGCTAAAACCTTAACAAAATTAGATAATTAATAAATATAAAAATATTTGTTTTGTTATTCAATATAATATTTTATATGTGTGCAAGAGATTATAAGATTTACTGGTGATATTTGAGGCTTGAACATTCCTCAAACTAATGTAAGGCATGTTTAAATATCAAGGAAATGTTAGATAATTTCAAATGTATTTTTATTTATTCTTTTTAATAAATTTCTTAAGATTTAGAAAACGATACTTATGAGTTAATGAAGATTTAAATTGGATGGTTGAATTTCCAACCATAAATACAATATCAAACAAACAGTAATATGGACAGTGTTACGCACAAGAAATATACTTAGTAGGGTTAGAATAATTTTAAATTTATACATTTTAAAGAATTCAATTTTTAAAACAATACTACTTAATTTTACTCTTTTTAAATATTCAAATAATATTGTCTTATTATTTTTTATATATTTTATACATTACAAAAAGAAATATCTCATAAAAGCTGTATAAGTTTATCTGTGTTAATTTTGTTTTGAAGTGCAAAATGGATCACTAGCTTACTTAAATATATTCTCTTCAAAACCTGAATAGGGAGTCCTGTTGGTACTTGCTACAAATTACTGTTAAATCTGCCATTGAATAAGGAAAGAATATAACTGTACCTGGCGTATGAATGTAATTGGCTTTTGTCCCATTGCATGGCAATCACCAATATTTGCTTTAAGCACTTCTTTAAAAGGTTTTTCAATACCCTAAAATTGAATATTATTAAGAACATGAAAAAATAAAAACAAAAATAAAAATATACAAACCTTTTTCAATTCGTTTTCAATTTCTGTAGCTCTTATCAATAACGGTCCTCGAACAGCGTATTCCATTATCCTTACGTTTGGGTTCATATTGTCTAAATTTAATACCTTCTGATTCGACGACATATTTTGGCCGGTGGAAAAGTTCTTTGAATTCACAGACAACCTCAAAAATTGGGAAAATTCTAATTGTGACTTGACATAACGGCATACATTGTAGTTTGCCGAACATCTGACAAATTTATTTAGCCTTTGCAGTGACATATTTAATTTTTGATTAAAAATAACGAGCACAATTTATTAGTTTTCAAATAATCGAGTAAAACAATAGACACTAAAACTGTTTTGTAATGTTGTGCATGTAACGAAACGTAACAATTAACGTTTAACGTATAAGTAAAGACGAAAGACTGATTAGAATAATTAGGTATTCATTTTGTATTAAGATAAAAACAATTATACAGTTCGAACGTAATCTATTGAGCAATGGCCAAGTGTTATCGAAAAGAAATTGGACTCAGCACAACAAAAGTACAACTTTGATCGACCTTAATAAAATTGTATCACTATATTATACTTGGCTCTTAAATTTTCCGTAAATATGTCAATATAATATGTTTATATGAGAAAAATCTATATATATATTTATTTGTTTTCTTACCTATATTATGAATTATGATACGATACAATATTTAGGTATATTATAATGGTATAATTTTTATAATTTAAAAGCTTAATTTATAAATGTAGCTGATGATAAGACGTCCGTGTTACTTTCACTTTTTAAATTTAAATTTTGTTATTATTATTATCATTATTATACTAGAAAAATCATAAGGTAGTTTACCGTAAACCAGTATAGCCTAAACGGTGGCACTAAAGTACGGTATACCTATATAATATTATAGTACAATTACTGTTATATTATAATAAATACGCGACCGAACTCACTATAATAAGGCGTGCACTTTCCCGAGAGTCAAGAGTTTTTTTGATCGTTTTGACAGTTGACACTTGACCGAGTGAGGAGCGACGGTCTGATAAGATATATATCGTTCGAGTAAATTGAGTTTTTTGTCATATAATTAGTCGGGAACCCTACGCTACGCGTGGTAGTGGGGAATGCGTGGTTGTCGGAGAAATCATTAGAGCCTGGCAAGTCGTTATATCCATATATTTTATGCCCGTTGACCTATATTATGCCATAATTATTGCGCACGATTGTGTAGTTGCGCAGATACGTGCAGAAATACATTCAACTCGTTTATTCACGAACTACACAATAATCTACGTCGTACGTTCGGTTTTGGTCTATACCTAAAGATAGTTCAGCCCACGGTCTAAGACCGTGGTTCAGCCTTTCAGGTTGGTCGTGTCATTCGATTTCATTGTAAATTCCAATAATTACATGTAATAAGTACAGAGGCATGTTTAACAAGTGGCAAAGGGGGCATTTTCCCCTGGCGGCAAAATTTGAAAATATTTCATAGGCGGCATTCGCATAAAAATGTTTCATACATTTTTTGGTTCTTTCGTAATAAATTAATTTTTCCACCAGTGATTAAATATGTTTTAAATTTAATGTTAAAAGATTTAAGTATATTATGAAATATATTTTTAATAATAATAAAACCTTTACTTATACCTATAATACGGCTATACATAGATCTTATTCGAATGATTACAATATTAAAACAGTAAACACAGCCGAGACTCGACGGACGAGGATATTGCTGTACACACGTACACTGTACAGTTATTGTAGTAAATTGAAATAATATGTATCAACACTAAAAATATAACATAACTATAAACACATAACACATAACTATAAATAGTTGATAGTTCTCCTTAATATCATACATTCATATCTATGATATTGTACCCGCATTATTGTGAATTCATAAAAATACTTAGAAACGACGCAAGCGGGCAACTTCTCAATTTCCAGTCTTGGTTAATTTTTAAAAATTGTTTATATATAAGCATATTATAACAGAATTATCACAATATTATTTTAGTGCTCATTAGTAGGTGGGTTATAGACGGTTGTAATGCTGTCAATTGTACAAGTGTAATTTTATTTTATATTTGAAAATAATGTCTTCAAAAAGCGTAAAAGTTGGTGGCGCTGAATCAGTGCCGCAATAACCGGGTGAGTTGCGTGTGTCAAACACACGGGCCCAGGGCCCCAAGTCCCAACCCATAATGGGGGGGCCCAAAGATAAACATTTTAAAATATCATATCATATAGAAAGAAAAAAAGGTGGGTAAGTGGATTTCGCTCTGCTGTACAGTAGGTTACAAGTGGGTCACTGTATAATGGATGGTATTAAATTTGAATTCAATGATATAATATCATTGTATAAGAAAAACGATTCTGAGCGGAGACGGTATGTCAGTCTAGGTATAAGACATAATATTATATTATAGTCTATAGTATTTAAAAAAAATTGACCTATAATAGGTACCTATAATAAATTCCAAATTAATCATATCATAATATCTATTAGGTACTTATAACGCGTTATACATCAACAAAAAACCGTGGTACTATCATAGATATATAATAGTATACTTTAGAAGTTTCAAGTAGGTACCCACGAATAATATTATACAATCACAACAAAATAACTAATATAGTTATCCTAGGTTTTTAATATGTAATTTCGTCCAAATTTGTACTTAAAATGACTATAAAAATAAACTGTGTAAATGTATTTTTTAGATTTTTTGGTAACAGAATTAATTACTTACGTGGAATCTTGTTTTAAATTTTCAATTCTTAGATACAAAAATTGAACATTTTATAAATTTTTAACATCAAAATAATTTTTCAAATTAAAATTTGATAAATTTTGTCAAATTTCAACTTCAAATGCTTATAAAAAATAATTGTGCCTATGTATTTTTAATATTTTTCAACTGATATTGTAACAATATATCAGG
>NC_042494.1:112709212-112713115 GCF_005508785.2 Acyrthosiphon pisum | reverse complement strand
TCGGCGCTGTTGAAAACATCTGAGAAATTTTTACTTTTGACCCCCCAAAGTACCAACTAGATTTACTTTCCTATCAGAAAAGATACTGTTGAAGAAAATCTAAGCATTTTTACTGTCTTAAAAGGTGATGACGGGCACAAAAATAAAAAATTTAAAACACACATCATTGTAAAATCAATACATTCGTCGTTTCCCTAAGAATCTATAATATAGATTAAACTAATCTTAAAAATAAGACTTTCAAGTATAGCTTTGCTCAATATTGAAAGACAACAAACATATTATATTAACATAGAAAATATAATTGACAATTTTGCAAGCAGAAAGACAAGAAAAATGAATTTTTCAGTATTTATTTTTGAGTTGACTGTTAATGTATGGTATGTTCAATTTATTTGTTATTTAATAATTATTTATATTTAAATTGAATAAAAAAGGCTACAAATTATTACATTTATTTATTTGTAAATACATAGGTACCTAAAATTCCAAAGTATGTTTTCAAATTTGGAAAAATTAATTTTTCAATTTTCAAGAGTGAGGAGGGGGCCATTAATTTTATTTACACACGGGCCCAAATTGGTGTAGTTGCAACACTGTGCTGAATATAAAAAAGAGCAAAAGTAAAACAGTCAAAAATAGAAGAGTTAAAACGAAAAATTACAAAATTACAAACTTTTTATGTCATCAGCGGTAAGTACTTACCTATATATATTATATATATACATATATTATCTTATACGAATAATTATTATTAATAAAATTAGTTATGAGGCGGCAAAATATGTGTGTCTCCGGAGGCATTACACCTTAACACGGCACTGAATAAGTAATAACTATAAACTAATAACTAAGGTTCGGATTTAAAAGATCTAAAAAATACCATAATATGCAGTTAATATGTAAATTTGTATTACACTGTAATACTCCGATAAAAGATGTACCTATGCGATTAAATCGGCCAATTAGTTGGTGAGATATTATAAAGATAAATATCACCCTTGTCTAATAATTTAAAACCAGATTATCTGATGTCACTTGTCACTATGTTTATATTTCAATGAAGTCATATTTTTTTATGAGATATAGATTAAAATGTCTCAAAAAATTAAAAACTGCATTCAAAATATCAAAAATGAATAAAAATGTAACAATAAAAAAAAAGACATTAGATATATGTTTAATTTGTTTATATATCATAATATACGTATATTTTATTTAATCAATGTAAATAATAATACATTGTTAATTTATTACATATTTGCATAACAAGTAATAGTAATATATACTAATATAATAGCGTAATAATTATTAGCTATATATAGTGCATTTAGTATTAACTACCTACATCCTACCTAATTGTTCCTATTATCTAGATATTGGTACATAATACATTATTATAATATTATTCTACCTAAAGGTTTCTTCTAAATAATAGATAATATGGACCTGTATAATTATATGCGCGTTATAAATTATATTGATGGTAGCCGGTAGGTATACTTTGTAGTTGGTACATGCAAATGTGTAATTCATATTATTATAATCATATTCATATACAATGTGATTCAAGGCAACCATGAACACTCCAATTTTCCCCATTAATAACAAATATCTTTAAATCCTAATTTTGAAGTACCCACCTTTACTTAAGGACCGCAATGGTGTAATTACTAATTTCTAATATGTACCACTTGGAATTTTTATACCATTTTAGGAGTGCTTTGTAACTTTGTAAGGATATCAACTTCTTTTTTTCGAATAAGATTCTCCTTTCTTCCTGTAAATTGTAAGTAGATGAATTTTCTTAAATTTTAATATATTATCTTAGTCTATCTGGTCTAAGAGGTTTTTGAGTTATTTAATTTTGTGTACTCAGGGTAATAGGTCCATGATAATATACCTAATAGGTTTGGAAGATATGGGACTATGGGAGCTATGAAGATTTTAAATCATAGGTAGTAATTATAAGTATCAATTAATATTGCAAAACTATATTATTTTATTATCCTCAGGACCTTGGTACCTAGTTAATACAAGGTATGTTACAATATTATGTAAGACAATTATTAAGTACCTGCTAACAGTGGTGTATATTAACATTTTGTTCGAAGAGGAGGATCAGAAAAAAAATTTAAACCAAATACCTGCACATTAAAAGAATAAATAACAAAATATAGGTAATATATATAATAAGGTAACATAGCGTATATTAGCGTGTCTAAAAATATTTAAATTTAAGATAAATAATTGAAGTAGAAACTAGGTATTATTAGGTACCTATATACTATTTAACATTAATTATATTCATAATATTATATTAGATTATTACACGGAAAATATAAACATTAATTTTTGAGCGTAGCGAGAAATAAATTTTTTTATAATAGTTCTTATAATACAATATATTATATTGGTCGGCTGAATTTTTTTTTGGCCTACCTACTATTAAAGTTGTTAGCATTATATACCTTTCAAAAAGTTGAAATGACGCCTCTGAATTAAACAACTATAGTACACAATTTATTTAATTATTTTTATGTTTCTTTGTAACGCGCTAACACTATATTATACAATTTAAAAAAAGGCCTATGGGGGATATCTGACCACCACATCTTCGCCCCTTGTATACGCCCATGAGTACATACAATTTAATAAATCAGAATCTAATCGTTTGAATATTGATTTAGATACATCAACATTTTCAAAAAAGTCATCAGTTTTACAATTTACAGTAAAAAAAGTTGGTATTAATTTGAAAAAAAGAAGTTTTTTACACTATATACTCCTTAAATTATATAAAATGGAGGTGATCATACTTGGCGATTCACCCTGTATATATTACTATATTAGGTGTACTCTAGTGTAGTATTGTAGTCACGAAGGTACATATTTTGTACTATACCCATTACCCACCTGTATTATTTATATTGATTAGTTATTACTTATTACTACATAATTGATTCTTTTATCAGCGAGTATTTATTATGTACCAATATTAGATTTGTTTATTTGTTTTTTATTTTTAAATTTAAGATTAAGATACATTCAGACATACAGTTTCAAGATTGTAAATGTCCTAATTGTTTTCACCTTTATGTTTGTTAATGGAATCCCTAGCATATTTTGATTTGTCAATTTATGCTTAATACTTTCATAATTTGAAGCAAAATTTTAAATAATTTCGCTAACATTTTGAACTTTTGAACTATAAATAATAAGCATCAAATAAACTGAAAAATTATTTTTATTTATACAATAACATTTATATCTTTTATAAGAGAAGTGAAGTCACAAAGGCATAGGCGCAATTTCAATAAAAAAACTGAGGGTGCTTAAGCTCTGCATTTTCTGGGCATTTAAATTAAATTATACCTATGAGGCATTTATGACTTTTTTGAGCAAAAATGTTTTTGACAACTTAACATTGAATACTTATAGTGTATTAGGTACATTTTATAAAAATTAATACAATAGTCAATTTAAATTTATTAAAAATTGAAAAAAAAACTTTTTTATATTTTATTCAAAACATATGACAAATAAATATTATTATACAAGGTGTAACAGAAATACTTGACGAAAAAAAAATTATTCTTTTCAATAAATCTGTCATAGGTTCTTTTACTTTCTGACCATTTTTTTTCAAGAACAGTTGTAAAATTTAAAACCTTTGCGTTCATTTTTAGATTCTGAGTGGAACGATGAATGTATTGATTTCACAATGATGTGTTTTTTTTTTTATTTTATTTTTTTTTTGTGTCTGTCATCACCTTTTAGGACAGTAAAAGTGCTTGGATTTTCTTCAACAGTACCTTTTCTGATAGGAAAGTGAATCAAGTTGGTACTTTGGGGGTTTAAAAGTAAAATTTTTCCAGTAGTTTCAAAAGCGCCGTGAAAAAC
>NC_042494.1:112706085-112707607 GCF_005508785.2 Acyrthosiphon pisum | reverse complement strand
GTATACTATTATATATCTATGATAGTACCACGGTTTGTTGTTGATGTATAAGGCGTTACCTGATGGATATTGTGATATGATTAGTTTGGGAATTTATTATTGATACCTATTATAGATACATTTTTTTTTTAATACTATAGATAAGTATACCTATAGGCTATAATAGGTATGTCTAATACCTAGACTGACAAACCGTCTCCGCTCAGAATCGTTTTTCTTATACAGTGATATTATATCATTGAATTCAAATTTAATACTATCCATTATACAGTGACCCACTTGTAACCTACTGTACAGCAGTAGGAGACGGTTAGATGCATAAACACATAAATTATTAGAGGGTGCTAATTTTAGAATCAGGGGTGCTAATACCCCTAAGCCCCCCTCCCCCTATTTGCGCCTATGCACAAAGGAGAACTTTAATAGGTAATAAAACAGAGGGTGCAATTTTTATTGGAGTCATGGGCCATACGGTGGCTACTTACCTATTCGTATTCAATTTATAGGTATAGATGTTACTGTATTAGATATTTTATACTTTGATATGTAGTTATACAGTGTGTAACACGACGGTGCTCCAGCTCACAATGCTCACATAGCTGCGCTGAATCATGTTTTGTTCACGGCGGAGAACAGTTTGAACAATTTGTTCGTTTAGTTTTTTTTTTTTATTTTTAGATTTTTATTAACTAAATAAATTGGTAACTTAAATAAGAATTGAATTTGTTATTAATTATTAATACGTTCTAATAGATCCATTAAATGTAAAGAAATAAACAACATACTAATTTACGTTTTTTCTGCTATAATAAGTTATATGATTTATTACACAAATTAAAGAGAAAATTACTCAGTAATTGAAGTTAAAATAACGTATGAATATCACCGTAATAAATAGTTACAAAAATGTCAATGTTTAACAATCGTAAAATAATTATTTTCAGAGTTACAATCAAAAATCTGAAAATCGAGCGCATTTTTTTTTCTAATTTTTTTTTTTTTTGATTGGCTGTAACTTGGTCAATTTTGGACTTAGAAAGTTGATTCAACTACCAAAATTCATTAAAAATATAGGCAAAAAATAATTAGTGGTTAAAGCAGGGGGTTGCCATTTAAAAAAAAAAAGTTGACATGCGCATGCGCGTGACTAGTTAAGTAAAAAAAATTCAAAGACCATAAAAATGTGTATTTTTATGTCATAACAACTGCCAAAAAAACGGAATTCAAATAGCAGGTCTCTACGCAAAGATATTGAGTGTTCTCGTTTACCGTTTACACACTGTATATGTTTTTCTCAGAGAAATATTCCGTTTCAGACAGGACAATTATAAAATGTAGGTTACCTAATATTTATAAAAATCAAATGTTGATCGTAATTTAATAAACAACCATGGCCCATAGGTAATATTATTATAAGAATAAACTATATATTATATTGTATAATACGCATACTAATTACCTTAATTACATAAACGGTTATGGGCTATACGCCTATACGCCTATACCTATACCGATAAATTAT
>NC_042494.1:112667770-112705985 GCF_005508785.2 Acyrthosiphon pisum | reverse complement strand
TTAAAGTTTATATATAATTATGGTACATAGCTGATATATCTGCGCCGTTTTACTGTTCAATCATCGTTACCTAAATGTATTACTTATTAGTTATTACTTATTTAACCATTACATTAACCTATTACCATGACCATTACAATTTAATTATTTTTTACAATTTTAACTGTATATTTTGTATTTGGATGTAACCTAACTATCATGAATCATAATATTTATTATGAAGACGGACCGCGGGGAATTGGTCACGGGGGATATGCTTGTACTTTATTATGATAAAATTATCTAGATTATTAAGATTTTTTTGAAATAAATTATCTTTTAAAGTATCTAATTATATATTTCTACATTGAATAATAAATTATGTTTTGAATAGTCTTAGAAAATATAAATAGAATAAAAAATTCATTTTATAATAAAGGGCAAGTTAAATATATACTTGTCCAAATAATGTCCAACAAATTTCAAGAGTGGTCTAACAGTGTCCAACAAATCAAGATGAACATTTTTATCAGGATGAAATTTCGCTAACATAAAGTTGTGCTGTTGGAGCATAGTTGTTAGCACAAAAATGTCTAAAGCTCTAACGGCAAAACTCAAGTCCAACAAAGTCCAACAAGTTTGTTGAATGTATTTCCTGTCGTAGTTGTGCTACTAACTAATTTATGAGGTTCAAGCATTGTACAGCATTACAAAAAACACTAATTAATAGTAATAATAATATTATTTACAAGCCATTTTAGTGTATTGAACTGTTATGACTAAATAATATTATGGTTGTTCGTAGGTAGTGTTTGTGAATTTAATTATAATTATATTAAGAATATTTTTTTCAAACACGGTATAATATTATAGTACTAGCGGAGAACATCGAGTGTTTTTTTTATTTTTGTATTATAACTATTATAATACCCACGAAATACTTGATGGTAAATATCAAATTTTAATTCTCGTAAGGAATTATGGAAATGAGTTTGGTGATTAAAATAGTGACTCGCAAATTCTCGCAAATAACACGCTATCGTTTGATACTAATTTCAAAGTTGTAGGACAATATGGGTGGGCCAACTTCACGGTCGAAAATTGAATTTTGTGGGTAAAGTGTCAACTCGCAAATTTTGAAAATGAACTCGCAAATTCTCGCAAATCGCGACGCATCATTTGGTATAAATTTCGACATTTTTGAGCGACATGGGTGGGCTACGTGAACTTGGCCCTCCAATTCTTATTTTTTTTGTAGCTCAAAAACGGCCAACTCGCAAATTCTAAAAGTGGACTCGCAAATTCTCGCAAACTTTTGGTGAAGATTTTGAACCGCTAAGCCAAAGTGGGTGGGCCAACTTCACGCACGTCAAGTTGTCTGTTTCAATATTCATAGTTGAGCGTAATGGTGATTTTAATAAGTTGCTGGCACTTATTAAACGTTCAACATCAGCACTATGAGGTTCAGCAGCTGCCACTCCCGCCAACATTGTACAAACATTTGGAAATGTTGATATTGGTTTAATAAGGTTCATTTTTCGTAATCCATATATATTTTCCATTGATATCAATTCATCATACTCCAATGAAAATTCTTTGAAATCTATGTCTGCACCAAAAAGTTGAACATTTTATACATTTTTAACTAAAAATAATTATTATTAATTTCAAATTTGATATATTTTGTCATAATTCGAACTTTAAATGGAAAAGATACTGTTGAAGAAAATCTAAGCGTTTTTACTGTCCTAAAAAGGTGACGACAGCCACACAAAAAAAAAAAAAATAAAAAAAAACACATTATTGTAAAATCAATACATTCATGATATGAATCTCAGATTCACTAAGGTCTCAGAATCTTATAGTAATTCGTGTTTCAAATTATTGTCAAAGAGTAACAAATCATCGGGTCACAACGAAAAGGTTCCAGACACATGCTATAGATAAAATATTGTTTTATATTTACCTGAAATAAACATCTGAAATTCAGAAATACTATCAATATAATAGCGTACAATATAATTTATATTTTACGGGTCTCGATATATTTTCCATAGAGGCTAAAGAGCCACATATTGCATGTTAAGGAGCCGAATGATCCTGAACCCTGACCTAGTAGTTATAGTACCTTAGCAGATAAATGAAGATTTTCAAGAAGAAAAATTTGATACGTATCGGTATGGAATAGTTACGTACCGGCTCGTATCGAAGTCTGAGTCCGATACGTATCGCTTGTATATTGCACATGTAACTTCTTGAACTAAAATTTCTTCCTTGAAAATCTTGAATATATAGTGGTACATAGTAAGTGTATATCATACATATAACACTTTTTTTTCAAACAGTGAAGAGGGCGTAATAACACCTTACAAAAATACGGCATATAAACCAGGTTTTGTACTTCCAATAACCTGGGTTACTGAAATATTTTAAGTATAACCACCTATAGTAAAAATTTTAGGTAGAAGAGAATTTTATCTATAACCATAAGGAGCCTGATTTTTTATATTATACATTGTATTATAGAAATAGATTCATATTAGAATAATTATCAATTTTATTAAGTAGACAATGAATCAATTAAATAGATCTGATTATAAATAAAAACGTTTTTATACTTAAAATTCTATCAAATCGATACTTGTACATTTATATAATATAAAAATTGTAAAGGGGACGGAGTGGCCGAGCGGACTAAGGCGTCGGTTATGACGCACACCGGCGCTGGTTCAAACCTCAGTTCACGGGCGGCATTTTTCTTCGGGCAAGTCCCAAGTTGCCAGGCTTAATGATCAATGAAAAAAAAAACAAATATTAACAATACTTGGTATTATTCTAATTGATTTGGAAATTAAACTATCATTGGCGATTTTCTTCGTTTTCTTATATTTCCAAATATTTTACTCGAGTTCATAAAAAACATTTTTAAGTCAAAATGATTTGTTTTTCCTAAAACATTTAAATAAATTCCTAATACAATAAGTGATCCAGCCCAAACATATCTAAAACAAAAAAATAATATTATTATTAATAACATTAATTAGTAAGTAGCAAAGTATAAGTTAGCATTAGTAAGTTTCAGTTTATATTATTTTCAAATATTAAATTTTCTTACTGAAAAGTGAATGGCTTTGAAAACAATAAAAATGATATCACTATTGTTACAGCTTTCCGACACGTAGTCACAGTTACAGCAACTAAAGCCCCACAAGTTCTGATTAAAGCAAGTACAGCTTGAACTCCGAAAAATCCAGAGAGTGAAAAGAAAAATATGTATATATAAGTCACTGGATTCTACTAATAGAAAAAAATTAAAACAATATATTATATAACTTTAAATTAATTTCTATATTTCAACCTGAATGCAGAATTCTGTCCCATCTCTTAGTTGTCCACTCACCAATAATATAAAGAACAAATATACAAATCCTATTAAATAGGAATATAAAACAATTTCTGCATTGGATGCATTATGTTTTTTCATCATTTTTTCTTGAAAATTACCTATAAGTGCATCACAAAATAACGCAGAACTTATCAAAATTATACCTAAAATAGAATATAATTTGTTATATTAATATTTACAAAATACCTAGTATAAAATATTACTATGAAATAAGAATACAATTTACCTATAAGATTGAAATCTGGTGAAACTTTATTGTCAGCTAAAGTAAATAATATCAATCCTGCACACATACATGATGCTGCTACTATATCAACAACTTTATATACTTTTTGCTGTACTAATATTCCACCAATCATAACTGGTATCAGTTTGCAACACTTAAATATAACTTGTGTCGGGTAATTTAAGTAACCAAGTGAGGCATTTGAAAACCCCATTGAACCTAATAATATCAGTCCCAATAAAAGATACAAGACTAGTGGTATCCTGAAAATAATTATTATAAAATGAAAAATAATAATTTATATATTCAGAAATATTATGAGTATAAATAAGACATGCAACTAATTTTGGTTTTCAAAAATAAAATAATATACAGTTTATTAAATTAATTTTAATGTACCTACATACTAATTATTATGTAAATTGTTTGTAATCCTTCAATTAAAATTGAATTGGATCTAAGTGTTAACATCTTTCATAATTTCATATTATCCACAATCTCTCTATATACATAAAAAATGTATGTAGCCGACTACTTGCAGTGTCCTTTATGCATTCCTAAACCGTTCATCTGATTGCAATGAAATTTGGTAGAGGTAGATTAGATCTGGAGAAAGAAGATAGTCTACATTTTGTTTAGAGAGAAGGTAAATAAGAGGTCCAACCCGGGGATGGTCTCAATTGCGATAGGCCTGTGTATTTTAGTACCAAATGTATCAAGTTCGAACAACTGTCTTAGCGGACCAATTTTTTGCATATTTTGATACTAGTAAAACTATACTTACTTAAGCACCACGCGGGGTCCACAATCTATCGCAGGTAGAATGCCTAACCGATAACACAATACTTGCATCACAAAAACCTAGCAAAAAGCAACACATTGCCGTGTGCAGATAGTACCTATCTTAATAAATATAATGACTGACTTAACAATGTATAATAAATAAATTACCAATAAATCGAAGGAGAAAAAAAAATTGGTTTTCTAAATATTAGGTTTATGTAAATAGGAAAAAACTTAAGTTTTTCATGTTTTGTTAAGTAATACAAGTTTTTATGTAGGTTTAGGTATTCAAATCTTATACATTTTGTATGTAATTACCTTCGTTGTGTATGATTGAATTGACTCTCTATTAATCCAAATATTGAATAATTAAGAAACTGCACCAAAGTCAAATACCATCCAAATGGCTTAAAACCTTTAATTGCAAATATTGCTTCCTAAAAATAAAATATTTAAATATGATAAGGGCATACTAAATAAAATTATAAAATACAATTTACTTGTAGGTATCCATACGGGATAAAAAAAATGAACACTACAAATGAACAAATTAAAAATTGCCATAATTCAGAAAAATGACCGATATCAACCCATAGGAGTTTTCTCGATGATTCTTCTTTTTTATTAGATAATAACTCTGCATTACCAGAATCGTTAATGTAAATTTTGGCTTCCATTCAATTATACTAATGTCGAGCGTTTAAATCTAAGACAAGAACATTATTAATATTAAATATTTTTTTATGAACAATAAATTGTTCGGTATAGACTCTAATAATAATTACTCTAATTAATAATTTAAATGATATTCATTAATCAATAGATGGGTAAGACTTCAAATAAAAAATACTTAATCAGACGTTACCTAAATAAATAAAACAATTTGCTTAATTTCTAGTGTAAGGATTTTAAAAGGCATTTGTGATTAAAATTATAAAAACAAATACAAATTAAGAAATATACTATATTATTTAACTAATAAGTAAGGTAGTAATAATTAATATCCATCACAAAATAATAATTTTACAAATTATTAATTAATATATTATTATATCATGTTAATTCAGTAAATTGTTATTTGTTAATAAATGGGCATGTGGCCAGAATGCGAATTGCCACTTGCCAGATAACATCAGATCATCAGATAGTAGATACTCAGAATCCAGTGGCGACGTCTTGCTGGCAGTTTTTTAAAATATTTTATATCTGCGGTCGGTACCAAAAATACAATTTTTTCTATCACTGCGCATTTTCCCCAGACTTTGCAACAAGTCCTTGGCAGAAACCATAAAGTAATATTACTCTATGGCAGAAACAGATTCCTATATGATTGTAGCATAGAACATTATTGATTGTAGTGGCAATAACATTTTTTTCCATGATATTAGTTTTTCTTCCAAGTCTGGAGAAGTATAAAATATGCGTGCATAAAGTTGCGGTAATCTAGGCTCTAGACGCCTCTAGTAGTCTAGTGAGCTGTTGCCGAGTTGTAGCGATAATGGGTAATGACTGTTTTGTCGTGATATTTACTAATTTAATATTTTAAAATTTGTTGTTATAATGCCACTATTATTAAGATGTCTTAATTCGTGAATAATACTTAATATCTTGTCGTAATATATCTATTTTGTTATGCTTAGTAGTCAGTACTTAGGCACTTTATGTAAAATAAATTTATTTATTTTTTGTAGTAATGAATATTGACAACTTGGAGTTGAACGATAAATTATATTGCTTAGTTTTTTAATATATTTTCATAGTAAGTATCTATGTAGTATATATTTTTAAATCCAAATAATTCTGATTATTTATTATTTTGTTTTAAGGTGTGTATAAATTATACCATATCGACTTTATCTTAATAAAACCTTTACTTTACAATCCGGAAGCCAAGCTATACAGCTTACCATGATGTCTGTTAGTAAATTTCGTGAAGAATTGAAGGTAACTACATTTTTATCAGAAACTAACTTCATAAATACTTAGTGCTATATTTTTATGTTTTAGAATATTCTTATAGAACCAAATACCACAACAATTACTTCTATTAAAAAAATTGTACATGAAAACAATTATTTCAATCTTAGGTAATTTAACTATAGAATCTAATATAGAATAAATTAAATAATGTTTATTATAATTTATAATCATTATCACGAAAAAAATTTATTTTTTTCAAATGTAACATTAAATAATTTAGGATATTTACGAAAATGTTTTCATTGTTTAATTAGTGATGCAGATAGACGTTCAATACTAGATCAAGTTTTAAGATGTTATGTTTTAGACATAGTATTATCAAAACCACCAAATTTATATGATGTTTGTAAGATGTGGACATCATTTACAATTGAACTTGTACGAAATGAAATGTGTACTGCTATAATGCCAGTAGTTATATTGTCAGATATGTTTGATGTGACTACTATGGATGTTTGTGAAAAAATGTTTGATCATGTGGAATCTAATGTAAATGTTCTTAAAGAGCCTCAATTTTTTATGGCATGCAAGAACAATTTATTACGGATGTGCAATGGTGATATTTAATTTTTATTTTTTTTTTAATATTTAGAAAATATAACTTATTTTCAACAGAACTGCTTATTTAAATAAATTGTTAAGGGGGCAATTTTGGTTAGGGAAAAAAATTAATTAATTAAATCAATTACAGGGAAAAGTCTGTGATATTAAAATATTCTTAGTTAGAAAACAAGACATTTTTAAAGAATAAGTAACTTGTATTAATAAATTTATGATTTATGAATGTACCATTTCAATAAAAAATCAGTCTGCTAAAATATTGAATAATAGTGCCAAATAATTTAGATAAATAATCAAACATTGAAATATTTAAATCCCATTTAGTGTTCTTAATTTTTAAATATCTAAAATGCTAAATGTATGACTAGTGTATACTAATATTATTCACACAATTTGAAGTATCTAATAATCTTTTAAATCTTAAGTAAGAATAAAGATAGCATCAAATAGCCATATTAATTTATAATATAATACCATGTATGTTTATCGTTATATAATATAAAGTTTTTAGTTGAAAACTGATTTAGCATAAATATTTTACCTTATCAGTTAGATCCCCCCTCCCTAATCGGTATCTATTTTTATTTGTTTAAAGATTCCCTGTCATTGTCATCAAAGTTTATTGATATTTTATATTATAATATAATTATAATTGTAAATAATTTATTTAATACAGAAAAGCAAAATTAAATACATTTTTATGGACCCCCTCCCCCTAGCATCAATCCTGTCCGCTTCCTTATGTTTTATATTTCTATTGTAAAATTATTTCACAGATACTAATATTAATATTGCTATTTTATTTTAGATCTTTTACGTCGTTTATCCAGATCACGAAATACAGTCTTCTGTGGGCGTATTTTATTATTTTTGGCCAAATTTTTTCCTTTCTCTGAACGCTCAGGTTAAACCATTTTTAATATTTAAACTCGTTGTAATTATTTATTTTTTTATTTATTTTTTGAAATACAATAGGTCTCAACATTGTAAGTGAATTTAATTTAGAGAATGTAACAGAATATTTGAATGAAAATCATTTTGATCAAACTGAATGTATGCCAGATTCAATTCCTGAAGATGAAGCTAAATCAGATATTGTAATTGAAAAGTATGATTTTTAGCTATATCCTTACTTAAATACATTAATGTATAGTAATATTTAGGTATTTTATAAATATATTTTTTTTGTTAAATAAAATGTCGTGCTTAGAATATTAACTTATTATCATTTTTACAGAGTGAATGTCGATAAAAATCTTTATTTAAAATTTTGGTCATTGCAAGATTACTTTAGGAATCCTAATCAATGTTACAAAACAGAACATTGGAAATTGTTTATATCTGTAAGTTACCATAATTTTAAATAATCTAATCACTAACATAGTGCCTTAACTATTGCAAAGGACCAGGTCTGTACAGTATTATGAATAATTATACTTTTTTTTAATTTAGCATACAGATTTCATATTTTCAACTTTTCAAAGTCATAAGTTGGAACATGTTAACCGAATGGATAATGAAAGTGCCGAACAAAATATGCATTACTTTCCAAAATATTTGACAAATCAAAAATTATTAGAATTGCAATTAAGTGATGTAAATTTTAGGCGTTACATTCTTATACAATTTTTATTGCTGTTCCAGTATTTAGACGCTCCTGTCAAATTTAAACTGTTAGTATAAAAGTTTTGTAAATCTAACTATTTGTATTTAATAATTTACAACTTAACTTTTGATTTTAGTGATAATTTCAAGATTAAACCAGAACAACAAGAATGGATTAAAAATTCTATTACTACTATATATGAACTAATTAATAATACACCACCTGATGGTGTCAGATTCTCTGAAGTAGTAAAGAATATATTACAGGTAATATGTTCACCATTTTATATTTGTTATTCTAATTTGCATAATCTCATGGAAAATATTCAATATTTTATACTAGAGAGAAGAACAATGGAATAAATGGAAAAACGATGGTTGTCCAGAAGTAACAAAAAGACTACCTACAAGTGATCAAAGTGATATGCCTTCGCCCAAACGAAGACTTAGAAGAAATTTAGGGGATGTTATAAAAAATATGACAGCTAATAACAAAGTTTTTCTTGGAGAGTAAGTCATTATTATTTATAATTAACTAATGTTATACTTTAAGTATCTGTAATTTAATTTAATGTTTAGCCCTGATTTAACCAAGCTATGGAATTTAAAGCCAGATAATTTAGAAGCTTGTAAAGGACCAGAACGAGATTTTTTACCATCATTTGATTCATTTTTCCAGGAAGCATTTGAGCAATTGGATCCAGAATTGTGTATTGAAAGTCAATACAAGTAATTCAACAATTTATTAATTATAATGTATTAAACTATTTATATTGGTACTATACTCTATTCATCGAGAGTTGACCCACTTGCTCAACGAAAACTGGTCGCAGCCGCGCAGGTTGGGCCCGTCTTTGGAACGCTAGTGGTGATCGTCGCCAGTAGCAGCTGCCTACTGCGACAAACACATCCGACCAATCTCAGACCGCTGGTCGCCTACTCAGGGGGTCTGAATGTTCCGGCGGCTCAGTATGCATGCACACAAGTGGGTCAACTCGGTGAATAGAGTATAACATTTTTAACTATTAAAGTAATAATTGTTTTCTTAAATTTTGATTTTACTTTGTTTTTGACAAATAATCTAACGTATAATTTATATTAAATCTATTTATATTTTATTTTAGAAAAGTAAATGATGGCAACTTTGGATGGCGTGCACTAAGACTATTAGCTCGTAAAAGTCCACATTTTTTTGCTCAAAGCAATAATCCTATTCATAAATTATCTGAATATTTAGAAAATATGATTAAAAAAACAATGAGCAAAGAAAAAATAGTAAGTATAATATTATTTATGTTATGTTTATTTATTTAATGCATTGATAATATTTTAATTATTAATGCGTTCACTGCGTATCATTTGAGTATACTTGTCGTGTTGCTGAAAAATGTATGTTCACAAAAGAATCATAAAAATTGAAAAATTGATATATCAGTGTACGACTTGCATGTGTTTATGAAATAATAATGGTTATGGGAGACGCTAACAAAAAACAAAAAGTTTTATTGTAATGTTGACCAAATTGAAGAGCATTCAATAAAAAGGTATGTGACACCAATTGGTGTCATTCAACCTAATATGCAAACTATGCAAAATAATGCCATTTGGTGTCATCCGCAGTGAATATGTAAACTAAGAAATAGTTAGAATAATATAATAGGAATAAAATATTAAATAACTTTAATACCTCAATATTTGTTTAGCCCATCAACCAAGGTTCAGATAAGCATGTATCACCAAATAAAGAATTTAAAAAAGAATCTGTAATTGAATCAGAAGAAGTTGATATCTCTGAAGGAATTCAAGATGAGAATGAAAACGAAAATAATATAGAAGTGGAAGATAAAAATAAGATTCCTAAACAAATTATTGATCAAGTTGCAGCTGCAATAGGAGAAAAATGGAATATACTTGCTGAAAAACTTGGGTACCAGCCAGATGAGGTAACATTGTAAACATGTTTAATTATATATGTATGGTTTCTTAAAAGTATTGAAACTTAGCTTATTACTTATCAATTTTACTAATTTTCGTGTTCAATATAAATTATAACATATTATGCTAAAATGTATATGTGTATCATGGGTGTTGGGTTTCAGAGAACTATAGTACTGTGTGTTTTGTTAGAAATTAGTGTCAATCTGTGGTAATTAAATGTGATTTCTTTTATATTCTAGCCATTGATGTTTTTTCCCCTAAGACAGCTGGTTAAACAAAAAATAATAAATATATTATCTAGTACTACAATATTGTTCTTATAATATATAATTCAATATTATAATCTTAATAATTATTTTTTAGATTGAGTTTGTGAAAACAATAAAAACTACACCTTTAGATCAAGCCACATATTTACTGGAAGTGTGGGTTGAAGATGCAGAAAATCCCAAGCCTGAAAACCTTATTTATATTCTAGAAGAGATTCAATTAATTGAAGCAGCAAATATCCTCAAGTCATAACATGCAATTTAAATCTTATAATATTGTATACTGAATATTTAGTACATTTAAAATAATTTTGTATTTAAGACTTGTAAAAATAACTTGGTTTTATTTTTTTTTAATCTATGTTTCATATATAAAATAGCACTAAGTTAAGCACTGCTTGTTTAACTGTATAAGACTTTTTGAAGTACTAATAAAAGAACCAAAATCAAATCTCCAAGGTTTATTTAAGGGTTGGCGATATTTCTAATTTTGATACCGGTTATACGGTATTTTTGTTAGTAATCACCGGATATCGGTGAATTTATACCACAGACCACAAATTAAGATGACAACTGTTGGAAATTGATGACTTGAGAGCAACAACAAGATATCTCCAAATAATATAATTTTTCATGAGGCACTTAATAATGTTTAAAAATTAAAAAATCTATATTTCGAACCAACTTCAATTCGGATAAGTAGTAGCCAGTGAAATATTGTCAAATTTGTATGCTCTTAAAATAAAAAAATAAAACTTGAAGATGTCTTGTTGTTGCACAAGAAATAATTACTTATGATGAATAAATTATGTTGGTGTAACAATCACTAAAATAAAAATCGAACATCGCCATTTATATGATATTTCTATATTTAACAGTCGGATTTATCTGGCTGTTGCATCAAGCAATGAAGTTTTTTTTTCTTGATAATTTATTAATGTGCAATTAAAAATTCATGTTAACCAAAATTTGAAGATATCTTGTCGTTGCCCTAGGTCTTTAATGCAGATATAAATGCCATTTCAAAGTCTATATCATAATTTGCTGCACGGGGTTTAAATCTAAAACTAATGATTTTAATTTTTGAAGAACTTCAATACACGAGTAGTGAGTACTATTCACAGTCAATGTCCTAAAAGGTGATTACAGATAAAAAAATAAAAAATAAAAACATTGTAAAATCAATATATTCAAATGTATTTTTTAAAACCATAAGTGCAAATAGGGGAGGGGGCTTAAGGGGCTAAGCCCCTCCAAAAATGACCATAGCAGCCCCCCCCACCAAAAAAAAAAAATTAATATGTCCTTCATTTTGTTTTAAGCTTATTCAATCAATATTATAAAAGTAAGACTTAACTACTTAAGCCCCCCCAAATCCCAAACGTTATTTGCGCCTACGTTTAAAACAATAGCAATAAAACCACGATCAAAGAACATAACGATTTATGAATAAACATCCATAAGTTTCACCATTTAGATTGTAATATTATCATTATAAAAAATAAATAAATTAAAAACCAATAAATTCGATATAATATTATATATTATGTATTATCTATGGCTAATGGCTGTACGTCGTGTAATAACCACGGATATAGATACTATGGTTGAACAACGAGCAATAATATGACGGCGCCAAATGTTCTTATCAAGTTACATAAATACATAAATAGTATCCATACAAAAAAAGTCGCGACATACTAGCGCTCCACCGTGGGTAGGTAGCCCGGCTTGGTTACCGTAACTTAATAGTAGTTATAGAGGGCGCTAGTAAAACGCGACTTTTCGTCGGGATTGATAAGAACATTCGGCGCCGCTCAGCGCTTTGATCCAATATGGGCCGTCGTGCAACCATAGTATCTATAATCTATATCCGTGGTAATAACGACATCACTATACTCGGGCCAGTTGCACCGTCTCTGATTAATGTTATCAGCTGATTAAGCTTAATCGAAGTTTAACCGTAGACGGTGCAACTGGCTACTCATGTCTCATTCGCGCATCCAAAATTCCAAATGACCGAGATCCGCGGTTCCGTACCCAAATTTCTCCCACTCTATCACCTAGTTGCCGCCGTAAATACCCACATTCAGTACGCGGCGACGGTGTTGACGGCCAGTGTTTTAAAGAATTTAGTGGTGGGAATGCGCGAGAACGGACGAATTTTGGTTGCCGCCCGAGTATACTGTCCGATGCGCATTCTGGCGGATGCGGTAATTCCGGATCCGGACCATGATTTTTCATTTCGGTTTTTTCTGTTCGGGGGGTCATTCCACTATGATGATGTTCAAAGTTTTTAAATTTTTAACAATCGTGCACTCTGCAAATCGCAATATTTTTTGATAAAAATGTTCGATGAATCAATATTTTTGTAAATTTATTACTTCTGACAATTTATTGAGTAGGCGTTATAACAATTGAAAAGCTGTAGGTTTTTCACTACATTTTATGTAATACGTTATGTAAGGCGTGTAATATATTACAATTTAAAAATGCTTATAAATTGCATACAAATTAAAATATTGTAAAAAAGCCAACGTAGAGGCTAACAGGTAATATTCTTAACTTAAAGTCTGATAATAAGTGAATCACTTTGATAGTAACTATAAACATCCACACACGGTTTGTTAATAATAATTATTAACAATTATTGTTCTGCTCACGAGTCACGATGTCGGATGTAGACAATACGGTGTATTGAACCACACCGATTACCATATTAGGTATCTATCTACATCGCACTTCTGCACGTCTTCTGCGAACGTAAATTTGCTATGGTGCGCGTGGGGGTGGGTGCCGTGGGTCATAGAGAGAAAACATATTTTGTTGCACTGACATCCTCTTGATTAATCACACATTAGAGCTATAGATTTTTCTGGTATAAATTATTTAATTGCGTTAAATTTGGTACCAATATTTTTGTCTTGATGTGGAATTTTATATGTATATTTTATACTTATATATCTATTTACATGGCTACATTATACAATTGCTAATATAATTCTACATTATTTGTATAAGCACAGAACAATAATTATAGCATAAGTATAGTAATTAGTAGGTATATACTACATATTTTAATATTTTAATTATATTTACCATATTTTACATAATATTATTATATTATTTTGAACTCTGGTGGACCACAGCCATAGGCGCAATTTGGGAGGGGGGTCTAGGGGAGCTTATCCCCTCCCTTTTTATTTAAGCCCCTGAAGTTTTTAAATATATTCATTCTTAAATAAACCTAATAAAAAAATTATGCCGGTCTGTGTTGATTTTATAAATTTAGCCTCCCAAATCAATTGTCCAAATTGCGCCTATGACCGAGGTGGGGACGCGAAGGTTCGTTTTTCCGGCGTTATCCGCGCACCAGTATTTTGTTATCTATCTAGACCACGGTTATCTACTAGTAGATAACCGTGATCTAGACTAATAGTCACTATTGTCAGTTGTCACTATCTCAGTGATAATTGATAAATAATAATTATCTCTTGAAAGATAATCTTTTAAAATTTTTTTTGTAAGCTTTTGACTTTTTTACTACGCTCGCACTCTATGGTTTTAATTATTCGTTAATTTTACGTTTTTATTTCAAGTTTTAAATAGGTAATATACTACTCATTACGCATGAGGATATTATTTTGTGTATCTATTATGAGCAAAACCGTTATTTGAGCAAAAAATATATTATCATTTTATTTTTAAGGTAATTTTAAATATTTATGTTACCTATTTAATACGTAATTTAGTTATATTATTATTAATGAAGATTAGATTTTATTCCAAAACTAAAATCATAATGAATTTGAGCATTGAAATAATATAGATTCAATAACATCATCACTCCTTGGCTTTATAAAATAATATAAAAAGTTTTGTTTTTACTTATATTACAATTAATTTAATATTTTCTTAGTCTTAATAGTAATTTTGTTTATATGCAAAAATTGTGACATGAACAAAATTTAACGTAAGATTTATAAATTTTAATTTAGGTGTGGCAATGAAAAATAACTTATACCACCTACCCCTATAGAATATTAGAACTACATTTTACGGTTGAGTATCCATTATAACAATTTGAATTTCAAATGCTTATAAAAAAATAAATGTGACTTTCCAGTATACTATTAGTTTTTACAATCAATAACAGTAACTACTTTTTATTAAAAACTTTTGGTTATTTATTGTTAAACAATTAATTAAATATTTATTGGCTATTTTTAATGTAATCACACAGTGCGAACTGCACGCTACGGCACACTTAGAAGTCATCTTTCTTATATTTGTATATTTGTACAATGTAATTTTATACTTAGTACTACTATTATCCACCAATTAGGGGGTACATCCATCCCTTTAACACATTCACTGCGGATGACACCAATTGGCGTCATTCCCCTTGTTATTAAATGCACTTTAATTTAGTCAACGTTAGAATTAAATTTTTTGTTTTTCGTCAGCGTCTTCTATAAGCATTTTTTCATAAACAAGTGCAAACCGTACTATGATATTTTAATTTTTCAATTTTTAGGAATTTTTTTTTAAAACTCCAATTTTTTCAGCGTCACGCTTAAGTACACACAAATGTCATCCACAGGGAACATATTAAATAGATGTGGCAACCGCACATGGGTTTGGCGCCACTGGGTTACAACTTAATGTTGGGTTTGCAATTTTTTTGATGGGTCACAACTCACAAGTATCTTCTGAGATCAAATTATATAATTATTATACTTAGGCTGCTTAATAAACTTGTACTAGGTATGTATGAATATATTTGAATAGCAAAATGAATACGATGAGACAAAATTAATTAAAGGGAACCCAATATATATGATAAAAATAATTTAATTTAATTTATTGACCATTTTAATCATGTAGACCATACCAATGTCGTTTTAACTAATAATAAAAATGTGTTTTAATTATTTATAATAAAGTTACATGTGTTAAATTGAAATTTTTACTAGGTAGTACCTAGTAGGTGCATTTAGTATATTTTCAAAATAACTTTTTTAATATATGATATAATATATATATAGTTTTTAAAGAATATTTTTCATTTTCTCAAAATATTCAGTAAAAAATATTTTATTTTATTATTTAGCATAAAAATATAAGATATACCTTAAATGTATTAAAACATACAAAATATATTTGTATTCATAATTGTAATAATATTCAAATATTCAATACAATTTTCGAGTAGATCTCGTATAGCTTGAAAGTTGAAACCCGCTTTGATAGATTTTGAATTCCAGAACCAATATCAATATAACACAATAAAACTAAAATGTATTTTATTGGTTGTGTCCCAGACGATAGATCTAATACACTATTAGACCTATTTTTGTTGCAATATCAACAAAGTTGGGAAATATTGTTATAAAATATATAAGTATCGGAAATTTAAATATGATTTTTAAGTGCACCAAAAATTTCTCCAGAATATAAATCAGAGCATTATTTAAGGATAAAGGGGGAAATGCTTGGTGAATTGCCCTGTATAATAATATAATATATTAATATATATTATTTTTCTATGTATAAATATCATTCTAATAATAATCTTTAAACGATTTATCATATTTCATAGAATGGTTCTGCCTGTCAATTCCATGTCAGATTCGTTAGATGATACTAGTGAAGGTGTTGGATTGGGTTGCTGCTTAGTATTGTTTACAGAATGGAAGCAAGTCCTTGACTTTATTGATGAACTACCTGAAATCTATACAAATGAGAGTCAAAGTGAAAATTCATATGAAAAATTCAAGTATATACTTACACAATACACAGAACAACCTCATTTAATTGATCCATATTTGTGTGAAATACTGGGAAAAATTTTATCTATTGTCCGTGATACTTCAAAACCATCACTACTAAAGCATAAGGCATTTCGTTATTTGTTTTTAGTCGTCAGTGTTAGAGGTTATAAAGTTGTTTTACAAAATTTACCACATGAGGTAAGTTTACAAGAATTTAAAAATAACTATGTATAGTTTATGATGTGTAAAGATATTTATAATACATTACTTATAATTTTGATATTTTTTAGGTTTCCGATTTGGAAAAAGTTTTAAAAATGTTAGAGGAACAAAATGAATCTGATCATGACTCTTGGGAAACTCGTTATTGTCTTTTGTTATGGCTATCTATTATTGTTATTATACCATTTGATATGCGGAAACTAGATGGAACTATCCATATAGAGTGTAAAACTACCTTACAAAGGTTTTTAAAAATACATTTTTAGAATTTATCACCATACTCTGTTTAATTAAAGGAACTTTGGTGGCCTGTTACTTTGCATGGTAGTAGTATGCCCTGTGGTGGTATGCTATATCAATGGCTTACTATTTGGTTAGGTCGCCAAGATTTCTTCTCAGATTCAAAATAAATGTATAATTATCCAATATTTTACCCACACTTATTTTCAAAATTTAGATTAGTTGATGTGGTCATGACATATTTAAGTTCTGGTGATGCTTGTAGAGATATGGCTACAGTTTTAGCAACACGTTTGTTTACCCGATCAGATGTTAAGGAATCCCACCTTCCAATTTTTCTAGATTGGGTTAAACTGGTAATTATTTGAAAACTATTTAATTCAAATATATTACTATTGTACCTATTAAAATGTATACATGTATAGAAAATATCAGATGAAAAAGCAACTCGATGGGAGAGGCTAGGTGCAATGAGCAGCATTGCAGCCATTTTTAAAGCTGCCAGACGAGAAGATGCTCAAAACTTTGTAGAAGATATTTTTGAATGCCTGAAACTGTCAAAATGTAAAAGCGATACTTTGAGACTGACACGGAAATATTATATGAAAATTGTACAAAGAGCTGGTTGGTTTTTATTATTTTCATATTTAGTGAATAAAATACTAAAATTTTTTAAATTATTCACTGATTATTTAAGGTTTAACGTTACTAAAAGTACGAATCGCGGCATGGCGTTACGATCGTGGAACGAGGTCATTAGAACAGAATTTATTAAGTACCGAGCCTCATCAAATTGAAACTAAATGTGTTCAAATTGCTGAGGAAGATGATGATGAAATTTCTTCACTCTTAGAAGACATTATACAAGAATTAATAGAAGGATTAAAAGATACTGATATTATTGTCAGGTAAGCTTAATTGTAGTTTATTTTAATATTTATATTAAAAATATTTTGTTGTAGATATTCGGCTGCTAAAGGAGTAGGTCGAATAACTGGCCGTTTATCAAAGACATATGGTAATGAAGTAGTGAATGCTGTGTTAAGTATGTTGAGTCCTGAAGAAAATGATAATGCATGGCATGGAGGATGTTTAGCACTTGCTGAATTGGGTATATATAAACAATATTTTTTTATTAAAAACAAATATAATAATTATTATTGTTTAATTACTTTTAAGGTCGTCGTGGCTTACTTCTCAGTGAAAATTTACCTCTTGTTGTACCTGCTGTTATAAAAGCTTTGGTGTATGATGAACCTAAGGGTTATACATCGGTTGGATCACATATTAGAGATGCAGCTTGTTATGTTTGTTGGTCTTTTGCAAGAGCATTTAGTACTGATGACATTCAGCCATATGTCGAAGAAATTGCTGGTGCATTATTAGCAGTTGCTTGTTATGACAGAGAGGTAAATAAAAATATTTAGAATGCTTTTATGACTTATTATTGTATGATCTGTTAATAACTATTTATAACTGCTTATAATTCAGTTGACATGCCGTAGAGCAGCTTCAGCAGCATTTCAAGAGAATGTTGGTCGTCAAGGTAAATTTCCACATGGAATTGAAATTGTGACAGCAGCTGATTATTTTTCAGTTGGTATGCGTAATAATGCATATTTAGAAGTGAGCATTTTTATAGCACAATATAAAGAGTATGATAAACTTCTGATCAAACATCTGTTAGAAAAGAAAATAGTACATTGGGACACATCAATACGTGAATTGGCTGCAATGGTATGTATGATGTGTATTTTTTCACTATGAAATGGTATATATAGGTACATAATATATTTTTCTTAGGCTTTGGGAAGACTTGTAGAACTAAAACCATCAAAAGCTAAAGAATCAATATTCCCAGAGTTGCTATTATTAACGGAAACATCAAACATTAACAAACGACACGGAGGTGTTATGGCTATTGGGGAAGTATTAAATGGAATATCTAAGACTCTTGATCCTAACGTTGAGTTAGGAGAAGAACTATTAGAGAAAATAATTAATCTTGTTCTTAATTTGAAAAATCATGGAAAATTGAAAGGCATCAGTAGTGAGTTGGTAAAAATGGCATGTTGTCACCTTATTAAACTCATATCAACGAGTAACATTATTGTTAAAGACAAACAAATTGTAGGTATGAATCATTTAAATAACTGACAGTTAAAATCTACGCATCTCAATTGTTAAATAATTAATATTATTAATTTCTTATGTCTTGTTTAGATGAATGGAGATTATTGTTGGAGGATTGTTTGTCAAATGAAATGTCAGATTTACGAAACAAGGCTGCACAAGCTATTTGCCCTTTATTTGAAAAATATTATATCCCCGATTCATCTGATACTGGCACTATAATAAATACATATGTACAAAAATTGTCTTCAAATCACATGATGGAACGTATTGGTTTTAGCCTAGCATTGGGATCATTACCTTCTTCATTTATGAATACTTATATCGTATTGATATTAAAAGGTCTCATAGACTGTACCAAAATAACTCGACTTACAATCAAGTGGGCTGAATCTCGAAAAGATGCTGTAATTGCTATAACAAAAATTTGGACCAAACTGATTTCTACACCTTGTATGTTCCAATTTAATTTTTAATTTTTATTGTAATTAAAAAATATTTTTGTATACTTACAGGCTACGTAGATAATTGTATAGAACATTCAAATGCAGTATTACGTTGTTTATTAGACTGTGCTTTAGAGTATACTATGGATCATCGAGGTGATGTTGGTGTTTGGGTAAGAGAAGCCGCCATCAATAGTTTAGAGGTATTAATATTTACTATTTTTTATTTAATTAAGCACCTAACACAATTTTTTTACTTATAAACGTTCAAATATTTACTTAAGGTAGTTGTATTGGATTTAACTGATATTCAGCCAAACATACTAAATGAAAATACAATCAAACAAATTATGTGTGCTCTAGTAAGACAAGGTGTTGATCGAATAGATAAAATTCGAGGACTTTCATGTATGGTCATAACAAATTTACTGCACAGGTAAGGAAAAAAAATATTTATGATTGTTATTGAATTTATGTAACTTCAAATATTTTTATAGGAAAAAAAATATTGTTCCTAATATTGCTCATCGAAATGAACTTGAAAGATTGTTTAAAAAAAAAGATTCATTTAATTGGTTCACAGAATCTGACTCATTTTCTGTAATGGTGAACTTTCTAAGTATGCCTGAATACAAGTACCCTGTGTTGGTTGGTCTATTAGTTTGTATTGGCGGTGTTTCAGAAAGCCTGGTAAATGTTTTATATTTATCATATCATATACCATATTTTTATCTAATTGATACAATGTATGTTTATTTATATAGGTAAAAGAAGCTTGTCACAATTTCACTAAGCACATGAAATCTGTTCCTGATGACGAATTTGAAAATTTGTGCACTGACATTATTGCTGTATGGGGTGGTAAAGTAGCTGAAGTTGATGCTGATGAACGAATTCATCAATGTATATTGATGTCTATTGAACGACTAGCTACAGCTGGTGCTTTTAAGGATCAATTTGAGCGTAATGAATCAGAATTTGCCGCTAATATACTAACACTTGTAAAAAAAGAAGCTGTTTCTTCTAAAGGAGGTTCAACCAAATTAACATCATGTGTTGAATTACTTTGTCATATAATACAGGTAAGTACTTCATATTTCCCATTGACAATTAGTTGAGTACTTAAATATTTTCATTTTTTATCAGGTTCCTGGACAAGTTGGAATACGCTCAATGACCCAACTATCAATATTTTTAGCACATAGATTTGCATGGTTACGAAAAGTGGTAGCAGCTCGGCTAGTAGAAGTTTTAATTGTGTATTCAGATAGGTTCAGTGTATCAGATGAAAATATAAACAAAGTTGTTGAATTACTTGAAGAATTTGATTGGCAAGAATCTAGTGTAGAAAAAGTAAGAGCAGAGCGAAACAAAATTTGTGGTCTTCTAAATGTACCCATTCCAAAAGTTATTGTAAAAACTAATAATTTGCACTGATAGTTCTATATGTATATTTTTTTATTATTTATACTAACTAAATTAACTTCTGTGATGTACTACTTTATTTTCTTATTTTTTTTTATATTTGTTATCCACTTTTAACTGATAATATTTTTCATTATATTAGAATATAAATAAATGCTTACATTATTTTTTAAAGTAATTACTACTATATTATAATTGTTAATCATTATTATTATTAAATATTAATATTAGATTGGTTAATTTTACTAATCAAAACTGTGTCTTCCAGTGATTCATCATGTTTAGATGGACTGATTTCTTGAGTTATTGAATTCTGATTAATTACATCTGGTTTTGGTAGTGTGATTATCAAACCTTTACTTTCAAGATAACATTTAGCTTTGTCAATAGCATCCTGTGTAAACTTATCCTTATTTTCATTCATATAATTATATGTCCATAGATCTAGCTCAACAATTATAAAAACTGATCCTCTTACATGTAATTTTGCACCTAAAACAGTAATGATTGTAATTTATGATCATATTAGTTTTAATTTTATATGGTACACGTGAGCTATATTCATGTTTAAACAAATTATACCCATGTTATTCAATATTAAATGAGCAAATATAAATATGCCGCTCATTTCATAAATAGATTAATAGAATATCTACCAATAGCAAAATCTTTGGTTCCATAAAATTGATCTTCATCTACATTAGTGCCTGGCTTCCGTAGCCTTGTATATGACATGAACCGTCCTTTAATGAATCCACTATTCTTACTAGCCAATTCAACTATGCTCATTTGATCATTGCCAATGCAATATTCCATAATGAAATCGCGAAGATTGTCTACTTCATACACTGGTACCATCTTCAATTTATATCTTAGTTTTTTACTAGCGTTTAGTACATATGTAACAAAATCCAATGTTTTCGGGGCTTTAGGTATTAGTGATAAACAGTTCTGCCGTGTATCATCTGGATCACCAATACCTGTGTGAGGCGGTATCACCTATCAATTCATATACATTAAAATATGTTAAAAAAAAAAATACTGAGTACCTATTCTTACCAATTTAGATACAGTTGGAAAATTCTCTTTTGGTTTAAAGACTTCAATAGAATCGGGTTGAACAATTTGCAAAATATCTTTAAAGTAATCCCTAGTAAATGGATCACAGTCGTAAAGTAAAAATCTAAAAAAAGTTAATATATTTGAGAATGTGAACTAAAGTTAAACATTTTAACATTAGTATAGGAGCTATTGATGTTATATCACCTATTTTAGCTTACTTGAAATTTTTATTGCTTATAGAATCGGGCTTGCTGAATACGAAAGAAAAATTGTCTGATTCGTAGACCAGCTCAATTGTGGTGGGGGGTGGGAGGAGGTAGCTCAAAAATCAACTTAATTGAGTACCTCAGCTTCCAACTAGGTACCAACACCAAAAGATTTGAAATAATTAAAATAATGTTATAAAAAATCAGCTGATGAAAATTCAGATTTCAACATGTAAATAACAATAAAATTGTTTACAAATTGTTTAGTTTATAAAATGTGTAATTGTTTTTTACATGTTAGAATCTGAATTTTCATCAGTCAACTTTTCATAATTTAATTATTTTAAATCATTTGGTGTTGGTGGCTGAGGTGCTAGAGTCAGTTGATTTTCGAGACACCCCTTCCACCCCCTCGAGCTGGTCAACGAATCAGCCGATTTTTCTATCGTATTCAGCAGCCTTGATAGTTGATTCTATTAGCTATAAAAATGTCAAGGAAGTTAAAATAGGTGAGCTGAGCCGTGAGGTCAACTGCCAGTAGCTCCCCTGTCTACATGCATACCTACGACCCATCACAAAAATTGTATTTCCTATGATAAAATCTTTTGGTTGATAATATTCTTCATATTCTTTGTTTCCAGGTTCCGAATAAATTGATGGGAAATTTGCTAAAAATTAAATTAAAATAATTTAAAATACATTATAATTAGGTACAAAATATTAAATTTTGTAATTAAAACAATCTTGTAATAAATTATTATTATAGTTAACACAATAATACATTTTTTAATTTATTGTGCATCTGTGTTTATTACATAGATATCTATTTATCTTTAAGATTCTGAGCAAAAATATCAATAAATTGGTTTCAATTATGTGTGTTTTTTTAGATTCTGAGCGGAGCAATGAATGTAGGTAGGTCGTAGGTATTGATTTGACAATGATGTGTTATTTGTTTTTTTACATTTTTTTTTGTTTGTCATCACCTTTTAGGACAGTAAAAGGGCTTAGATTTTCTTCAACAGTATGTTTTCTGATAGGAAAGTGAATCTAGTTGGTACTTTTGTGGTCCCCAGTAGTTTTCAAAAGCACCGTGAAAAACAAAAAAAAAATTAAGGGAAAACGGAATTTTTACGCAAAAGATTTTGGTTTTTGGTGTACCTAACTCTAAAACAAATTACCGTAGATAGGTACATGCAATTTTGACTGAATGCTTGTATTAGCATTTTCTATACACCATAACATTTTCAAAAGTTTTCTTTTTTAAGATTTGAAAAAGTAATACAAGATTTCTCATAAGGTAGTTTGTCTACCTTTATCAAAAAAAAAAATTCTACAAGCAAGTCAAATTAAATTTTTATGAGAGTTTAAAGTTTATATTATTACAACAATGGATATTCGCACTCGATTTCTCGTGTAACGACTTTCTTATTTTGTTGTAATTCAAAAACAATAACTATAGATTCATGAAAATTTCATTGAATGTTTATTTTATCAATTCCTATACTTGATAAAATATTTTCACTCGTTTTGAGCTCTTTGCGGACAATTTAAAATTTTAATTTTTTTGGTTTTTTTTTCTATGAATATCAATGTTTTATTTGTTGGACTAAAAAGGTGGAAAATTTAATACAAGGCTCCTGATATATTGCTACAATAACAGTTGGAAAATATTGAAAATACATAGGCACAAAAAGCATTTTAAGTTTGAATTTTGACAAAACTTAATAATTATTTGTAAGTAATGTTGAACATTTTATAAAATGTTCAACTTTTATAGCTAAGAATTGAAAATTTAAAACAAGGTTCCACGTAAATATTTTATATATAAATTACTTCATTCACAATAATATTATCAAATATACTTAGTATTTACTATTTAGTAATATACATAGGCTGACTGACCGTCTTCGCTTAGAATCGTTTTTCTTATACAATGCTATTACATTATTACTTATAATTCAGGGGTGGCCAAACGGTCGATCGCGATCGACTGGTCGATCTTGGACGATTTCTAAGTCGATCTCCTTGTTAGAATTTATTAATTATTCTTATGCATTTGTTATTTAGTAGATTCACTTATTAAATACCTACATATATTTCGGATTAACCTGTTACTGTGAAATGGCATTTTCTCACATGAAATTTATAAAAGCTGAGTAGGTTAGGTTTAGACTTAAGCACGGAGTCTTCATTTGGCCATGATATATGCAACGACACGCTTTTAAATCAACAGTAAAATGTTAATACATTTTAAAATTATTTAGAAATTTCATGTGAAACACTCATTTTAGATAACTTAACACTTTAATTTTATTATTTATATGAGTATGTCTATTATTAATATTAAATAATTTTTTTACATTAGTCGATCCTAAAAGAAAAAATATACTTTCAGTAGATCTTAATCAAAAAAAGTTTGGCCACCCCTGACTATATCAATGAATTCAAATGTATCACCATCCATTACAGTGACCCACTTGAAACCTACTGTTCAGGTAGTTCAGCAGAGAGACACCCACTTTGACTCGTTTTGAGCTGTTTAACGGACATTTTCAATTTTTTTTTTTTTCTATTAATGTCAATACAATTGTATTTGTTGCGTGATACAAGCATAAAATAGATGTTAAAGGATACAAGGCTGAAGGCTCCCGATTTATTGTTACAATAGCAGTTGAACAATATTAAAAATACATGGGTACAATTTTTTTTATAATCATTTTAAGTTTGAATTTTGACAACATATTAATCAAAATCTCGAAAATTATCAATTATTGCAATTAAAAAGTTATAAAATGTTCAATTTGTATAGCTAAGGATTGAAAATTTAAAACAAAGATTCTCATAAATAGTTCATACTTAACCAAAAAGTTTAAAAAATATACTAACAATTATTTTTTACAGACATTTTAAATCCAAAAGACGAAATTACCTACATATTAAATTCGAGATTAACAATAATTTTAGTTATTTTGTTGTAATTCAAAAATATTATTCGTGGATATATGACACTTAGAGTATTTATTAACATATTTTGTAAATACAATCACATTTTTAAACCCAATTTTTTTGGCAAGAATGAATTTAACCTACTGTATAGTAACTAGTAGATACTAGATACGAATGCCTAATACTAAATTAATTAGTTTAATCACTATAATATCATAAAGTATACCTACTTACTACTTGGTAATATTATGGGTTGACAGACTAGTCTAAAATAAAGATCGCTCAAAATCATTTTTACGTACCTATATTACAACGATTTTTGAGTAGTTTGGTTAAGGTATTACCTACATATTATACACGGAAAAAAACAAAAGTTTATTCTTAAGGGGGGTTCACACTACACCGTGTCGTGTAAAATTATCAAGGTTAACACAGTTACTAAACGATACCATATAGTTAAATATGAAAATTGACACGTGGTAGTGAGAACCCTCCCTTTAGTATTGGGATTGTCTTAGGAATTTCACTGCAATTTCTTATTATTTTTTTTATTTATTTATTGCATGTAATTATTCTACTTAAATAACCTATGATTTTATTAAGAATATATAAAAGACAAAATAAATGTAAAATTAGTGGGTAATGTAGGTTAGGTATACCTACTTATACCTACCATATATACTTTATTTTATTAGATAACATTTTTAAATGAGTATAATATGTTTTATTATAAAGTATAATATACTTCAGTCTTAAGTATAATTCATACTTAAATGGTTTTATTTATTTGTAAATATTATTATGTTACCTATAACTTATAATATTATAAAAAAATGTTTAAATATTTTTAAAAAATCAGTACTTACGCGGTAAATTTGACCAATCTTTTGGTAGTCTAATTTTACCTAAAAACAAAGGGAAAGGGTTCTGCCCGCATGTCTTTCCCGTGTTTTTCGATTCGTAGATTTCTACACGGTCATAAGCCATGAAATACAAAAGTACAAAGAACTTCCATTCTGCAGGTTCAGATCCTTCATCGTACCACACTGTGTAAAATCTTTTAAGTAGATAAACATATGGTTAATATATTAGATAAATTATGTAAATATAATAACATATATATAATTTGGTAGGTGTATTTAAGTATTTTCCGGTGTCATCATAATCTTTCTTAAGGGTAATATCATAAGCGCAAATAGCGTTTGGGATTTAGGGGCTAAAGCCTTGCTTTGAGAATATTGAATAAGCTTAAGACAAAGTTTAGGAAATGTTTTGGGGGGCTATGGACATTTTTGGGAGGGCTTAGCCCCTAAAGCCCTCCCCCCTATTTGCGCCTATGGGTAATATAGTTATTTAAAAAATGATATCACACTGGACAGTCAGCCAACTAATTGTTTGTGCATAATATGATGAGATTTGGAATACAGTCGGTCGGCACTATCGTGAGCCGATATTCACGAATAAAACGCTGCACCAAGCACGTTTGACGTCGGGAGGCGTTCGACTGTATCGGTCAGATCTATGTATTATGCAAAGCGCGGGTCAGACCTGTTCGGTCACAAGGGACACCGGTTGCAATAATGTACAGTTACAAATTGCTCAAAACGAATCGTTTTTGATGACCCGCGTATTCGGCGAAAATGAATAAATAAGCTGCCGTGTCGGTGTCGTGTTTTGTGGCTGACTCGGCTGGCGCCGGACTGGTCGGCCGCATCGCATAAGGACCTACGAGGGCAGAACGCAGTGGACGGGGCAGCGGCCACAGCAGCCAACGCAGCGGGCGAGACCAAGCTTATAAATACGAGTGCGGAGCACCAAATCTCCTCAGTGCGTGTTCAACGGAGCTTTCTGCAGCAAGACCCACCCAGGGCAGACTTGCACAGATGGACTTCATATACATTATTATTACGATTCAAACCTAACATAAATTATTATATTTTGGTTACTGTCGCAGTACCTTTATTAATAAATTATAATATTTATTCTATATTGAATATATCAAATATACAAAAAATACAGTCCACTCAAATGTATTTCCTCGCCGGAACAGTAGGTAATATATTATAAAAGTATTTATCAATTTTTCCCTAGATATTTGTTCAAGCACATAATTTGTGGTGGCAAGTGATGGAGGCCTCGGAGTGGTGCAGGGTGTGCAAATTCGAGTGGTCGTTCGTATTTCGGTGTGAAGTTTCCGATAACGTACAACCGCGTTCTACCACTTGAAAGATAATAACGGGCCAAACCGTTGTTGTGACCGCAAATCCTAAGCTTGATTATTCACAATACAGTGTTAACTAAATCTAAGTGATTAGTATTTAGTATTAAAATAATTAAAATTAAAAAATTAAAATAAAAAAAATTTTCTGGATTTTTCGTGGGGGGGGGGGGTCTGTCGTGGTTATACTTTATGTCTTTATACTTAAATGGGGCCCATGACCTAGAAAAGTTAAGAACCTATGCTATAATAAAGAATCGAAGGAAGTTGATATGATAAAGACGAGTGGAGGGACATTTCATTAATGAACCAATCTACCATCTACCGCGGATTTAAAAAGAAGTAAATAGTTTTACAGATATGCACCTAGTAATGTACCAACCTGAGAACTTTGCCATCATTCTCTAAAAACTGTCTGAACTTGTCGTCTTCTATCGACCGACTTCCAAGTCCAAATTTTAACGCCAATGTTGCTGACTGTTGTTTCTTCTGCTGAAGTAACTGTTGCCGTCTTGCGCTCATGTAAGGGTCGTCGGGCACTGGTTTGTCTACATCCACTTCCACACCCTGGCTTGACAAGAATTGTCTAGTAAAAGAGTTGCAACTGCACAATTTATACACAACTCCGTAGAAATTAAGTTCCACACCGTTGTTGAAATCGGACCAATGCCAAGTCCTGTTCTTACGGTGTGGATTCGGTATCTGACCGCGTTTCAGCAGACATCCTTGGACATAACCTGCGTTCTGCAGATGGTAAAATAAAAAAAAATTGAATACTTATATCAGCATCATTAAAACCAAGAGTACAACCTAAAAAGTAAATGAGATAAAATCGAGAAAAAGTAAAAACCTCTTCAACGGGTTCCATTACGCTAATAGTGTCGTCAACCAAGAAATATGTAATTTTAACACGGCGCACTCTAAACGTGTCCACAGCTGATTCTGTAATAGCCTGTTGAGTGAATCCATTGAAGGAGAGACATTTTCCATCAAACCTAATGAAATGTGATTGAACAATTGGTTTCGGCGGATCTTTTGCTTGTCCATAGGTCAGTGTTGGATTATATCTGTATATTATTAAATTATTTAAATACAACCAAAATCATTAATAATACCTATATAGGTAGAAGTAGATGGTAGGTACTAGGTATACTTATTGGCTGTTAGTAAATCACAATACGTGTAACATAAATTGATCAGAATTATGACATAAGTATAAATGTATAATATGTTTGGGTCAAGAATACGATTCACATATTTATGTGCTAAAAATATGGACTCTAAAGTCTAAATAGGCTAATTTAATTTCTATTATTGAAGCCCATGTATTACAATGTCGTAAACAATAATTCTGTATATTTAGAACTCATAATATAATATAATGTACCACGCATTCATATAAATTATATTTTAGAAATATTCTATTAATATACAGGTTTAAGTGTAATCTAGCCAAGGGAATAATCACTCCTATAATACTGGTTAGGTATACAAAAAATATCAATATTTGTGTACCTACCTATACCAACATTAACATTAACAGTTTGATCTTACTATAGCTAAATATTATGTAGGCAACTTAATTTAAATATTTATAATTTTAACAATGTATATTTATTTGTTATTTTTAAAAAGCTAAATATTTCAAATATATATATATAAAAAAAATTATGATAGATAAAAATTAACCATTATACCTAAGTAGTTTTAATGAAATTTTCATTTCTTAAAAATTAATTATATTAAATTAATTATTTTTCTTTATAAATATCACTTAGCTTAAAACTTTAGTATTGTAGGTACTTAACCCAAACTTATATATCCCCAACAGAATCATTATGCTAAAGGGGAATTCCAAACATATTACGCATGATAAACATCGTTGTGTACCATCGTCCTGGAAATGTTTGATTTTTTCGAGTAAACTGCGATTTTGAATTGTACTTCGATTTCATTTGCAATTTAAAGTCTGACCCATAAACACCAAAAGTAAAAATGGCCACCATTAACAGCGTTATCGTCGAATTAATCGAAGAGATCATAATGAAGAGTGTTGACTAATGTATTACGACGACGGAAGAAGAAAATCCCAAACCAGAAGATAAAGATTTAAATCTGAAACTCGACGACGATGGTGAAGAAGACGTTATATTATACGTGACATTATTTGGTTATTTGGTTAACATAATATGGTTGATGCAGTATGCATGGTGGATGAAGACAGCGGTGACGCTGCAGTGGTAGTACTGGCGCCCTTATAGAGACGCTCGGAACGAACGAGCTGCAGGGTGGTGTACTTCAGCGGGCCGGCGACGACGTGCAGGAAAAGGCAGACATGATACCATCTGTGGGAATTGAAGAAGTGAGGGGCACTACTACACTGGACAACAAGAACCGGAGACAACCACAGTTACGAGCAAGACACGTGGACGGACAAGACGATTTTTCGTCTGGACAAAGCGCCTGCTACTGTGTGGTTGTGGCCGAAGAACTTGAAACCCACAGTGTAGTAATACCCCCCTTCCCCCAGATGAAGACACATAGACAAGACGGCGGCGACAGGGGAGTGGTACGTGAAAGAACACTTTACGGTGTCCGGCGGTAAGTCACCCTTACGTTCTCCGGCCACCAGCAGAAAGGCAAAATCGCAGTTGCCAGCGTCGCGCGCTCGCGATTGCCGACACGCGAGACCATCAAGACGACTCAGCGCGGGCCCGGTTGCTTCGGTCACACCAGGAGCGATGGGCGACGACGACGGCGGTGGCTAGCTGTACTGGCGTGGGCAACGATACCGCCCCGACGGTACCACGACGATGGCAGAGTGCACGAAGGCGATTTGCAAAGGCAGCGACGGAGACACAACGGGTGAGTGATACAGCTGAGCTAGGAAAATGGACGTCAGCATTGCCGGATAACGTTTCAGGGTACGGCGATGCGCGACTACAGGACACGGTCGAGTCAGGGCGATAATCATGCGGAGAGGATCCGCCGATTGTCTCCAATTTTGCCCAGTGGCAATCGGTCGGTCACGGCCGATTCCGTAGCACCAAAAGCTGCCTTTGCTCGCTCAGTGTTTTAGGTCTCCGTCGCCGTCGTCACGCATCAGTTGTCTTCAGTACCTATGCATCGTCTATGCGCACGACATCGCGCACTAGCTGCTCGCCGTTAACTCGTCTCATCGCTCCCGTGGCCGCCGCGATCGGGAATTCGACCATCGTCATGATGGTCGTCACACGCGAGCAAACGCGCTGGCGACTGCACTCGTCCGCCTGTGGGATGTGCCGCGAAAACGTATAGAGGTGACCAGTAGACTTATTGCTTTATGCAAGCACCTCGCCATCACGTACTCCCCTGCTTATTGTGTCTTGTTTGGTGTTTTTTTTTTTTATTATTTTCCTATTTCTAAATTCATCCAACCTTAGGCCACGTTTATATCTCGAAAATTCTTCAAAATTAGGCCACTTTAAGCCGTTAAATTATTTTAACTTTTGATTTTACTTAAACTATAATAAATATATTATAAAATTACATTTGTTGAATACACAATAAAATTGTCTATACAAAAACAAAATATTGTTTCTTTTTTACGTATTAGAGTGTACCTATATTTGTATATTTATTTATTTCAACAGAATAATGGGTTCCACTGAACATGCTCCTATGAGAGCCCATGCAAAGTAATAACTACCTATACTAGCAATGTTTTTGTCACGTATCAAATATATCAATAAAATATCATAATAATGATAGCCGATAGGTATATTTATATTGATATAAATCATTGTATACGAAAAACGGTTCTGAGCGAAGACCGACTTTAAAGGGCCTACAATGTGGGTGTGCAGGTACAATGGTAGCTGTAGCCACTGGTGTATAGGTACCTTTTGGCTTTTACCGTTACGGTAAAAGTAAGAATACCGATGAAACCTAGGTTTTAACAGTAAATGACTGCTGCACTTCACAGGTTCCTATTGTGGGGGTGGATATTATAGTTATCAAACGCGATTTAGTCAATGACCATTGATTATAAGCATGATTTAGAATATCGATACTCGATAGATATATTAATAATTAATTGTAAAATCAAATTTCAACTTTGGTAAAATAGTCGGCGTCCGTTAAATGTATTCGCCCTTGGAACGCAGTTTTTAAATCGTTGGATTGAGCTCCTCTCAGTGGCGGATATATCATAGTTCTGAGGGGGGGGGGGGGGTACCTAAATACCTAAAAAAAAAAAAAGGTCACTCAATGTATTGTGGGTTGCCAAATTTAAAAAAATTCTCAAAATGGGTCGTACAATAAAAAGTTTGGGAAACTATGCTCTATGGTACTTGTCCCGAAATTTCATGGAGGAAAAAAAATAATATTATACAAGCGAAAAATCAATCTGCAGATAACAACAGTATAAATATTTAAATATTTATAATCAATGGTTATAGGCTAGAGACAATATTGTAATAAATATAGTGGTGGCGAAAAGCCCAAGGGCGGTCCACCAATTAATTTTTTCAATTCTATGGTTATTAGGTTTGGGTTTTGTAAACGGTTTTTTAAGATTTTAGGCTTCAGTTACGGTTTTTAAACCGATGTTTTCAAGCTTTTGGTTTCGTTGCAGTTACGGTGTTTAAATATGAACTAACAGCGGTTTTAACCGGTTTTTCAGAAAACCGGTTCAACTAGTTCGATCCCTATAAACTAAATATTAAAACTAAAGATTTATTAATGAGTTATCTTATTGTAATTTTAAAATATTATTTATGGATAATTATTTAAAACTATTATAAGGTAGGTGTATTATTATATTTTATAAAGACAATGTATTTTAAAAATAGAATTTTTTCGGTAAAACGTAAAAACTAATTCAACCTACTGTATTAATAATAGTTAAATACATTACTTTTATATAACGATATAACTACCTATATAATCGCAGTGATTTTGTAATTTAATATTTGAATTCAAATACAACACTTATAACATGAAAGTGACTTAGGTACTCCTCTGACGAGCTAAAATCGATACCTAGGATAGGTACTGTAGTACTGTACAACAGACTATATAGAGCGATTACCTACTTTCCTCTACGCTATTCTGCCATAATGTCTACTGTCTAGTACCTACGCTGAATAGTACGCTTTACTGCTATAGTGCTATAGTATATAAGTAGGCCCATAATAATTATAACAGTAGTAATATTAATATTTAATTATAATATGAAATTATTACAATATTAGAAATAGATGTAGGTATATAAACACATTAAACTGACCCAGTGGTACCTAATGTTTTACTGTACAGCATGAAATCCACGTCTAAGGGGGCTTTTCCAATTCCCGTTGGTTTGTCTTTGGGAATAGCATATCCGTTTTTCCATCGAAACTGAGAACTTAAATGGTGATCTCTTTTCTAAGTAAAATAATATAACAATAATATAATTAGCCATTGGGTAATAAGTACATAAAATAGGTACATCATCATGGACACATGGGTTCCCACCTACATTTTGTGCGTTATTGTTTATTTCAATATTTGTACTATTAAAATTAATATTATTTAGAATCAACATTTTATCTCTATAGTCTATACAATATTATACTTACCGTTATGTCTGTAAAACGGAACCCGGGTATAAAAGGTAGACCGTCCATTTTCGTAACTGTTCACGGATGGAATATACAAGTAAGTGTTCATAGTTAAAATTTAATCAATACCTAGTAAACTTGGTAACCAAGCGGGGAAAATATAGTTAAATAATGCCTATAAGTTATAACAAACAAGTGGTGTAAATCGTATTCTAGAAACGCATAATTATATGCGTGGCAGTTGATAGTGGTTTATGCGGGGTCGTGGCCTAAGACCCTCCCCCTAATACTCGATAAAAAAAAAACATTAAATTATGATCATGCCTTTGATTAAATGTATATGTTACGGGCAAAGTGGAAAATTCGGACAATGTATACAATGCCCGGGCATACACTTTATATCTAACATCATCTAATGACTAATAGTCTAAAATGTACCTACCTCTATTCTAACATGAGGTACCTATGTAGGCATGTGGATATGCGAATAAGATGGATCTACATATATAAAACATAAAAATATAAAATGTATAATTTAAATTCACCTTGCGGGTTATACCAGGAGCAACTCCAGAGCCTTGGTTAGAGGGGGGGGGGGGCAAGTTATAATTTCACAAAATTTTATAACAAAAAGAAAACAACAATTTTTACAACACAAATTCAAGTCGTCTATTTTTAGTTCATTTACCCAGCAGGTACGCCGTCATACCTCTATGGCCCATATAGTATTATAGTCCATATGACAATTTTATAATAATTTAATATGCATTTTTTGCTAACAATATACATCATTTATAAATACGGGCTTGGGGGGGGGGTGCAGCTCCCTGTAACCGCCCATGGGTTATACTTTTAATTTTTATACTCTACATCAGAGGTATTCAAACTGTGCGTCGCGGCTCCCAGGGGCATCGCGAGAGTTATCGAAGGGAGCCACGTCATATAATTGAAAACCAATAAATATTTTAAAATATTTTTACGAAAAACATTTTTTATTATCATTGAGGCACACCGGTTGGGAAACGTTGGATTGTTTACAGTCTACACTCTACTATAATCATTCGCTAAGTATAGCGTTAATTGATCGCGTAAGTCGCAATAGAGACAGCGATACCATCAACTGCCATTGTTAAATCATCAATGCGTATGTCGTGTTTGGCAGTATTAGTCGCGAGTTAAATTATCAGTCATTTTTAATTTGGGAGCCGTCAACATTTTGTGAAGACTCAAAGGAGCCTTGGGATGAAAAAGTTTGAATACCTCTGCTCTACATCATACCTATTATTATATTATTATTAAAAATAAGTGGGGAAGTAAGGTAAGCCGTTCTATTGTTAATTAAGTGTCATATTGTGTACGTCGTCATTGAGTAATTCACTGTAATAGACAAAAGTGTAGGTACCTAATGAATGTGTTAAATTTGAATTCAATGATAAATCATTGCATATCAAAAACGTTACCGAGAGCGAGTGAAGTCGGCCTGTCAATCTATATATTACCATTGATTATATAATCAATGATATTACTAAATATAGTAAATTGTATAAGTAACTATATAGGTATACCCATATTTAAGTGGCACAACCAGGATTTATTCAAGGGGGGGGGGGGGTCCAAAAAAAATGTATTTAACTACTGTTTTTCTATCCTTTTGCTGAGTAAGTATAAACGTACATTTCATTTCTTAATAAACACAAATTTGCCCGGTCTAAGACCAATAAAAAAAAAGGTGGGTAAGTGGATGTCGCTCTGCTCTACAGTAGGTTACAAGTGGGTCACTGTATAATGGATAATATTAAATTTGAATTCAATGATATAATATCATTGTATAAGAAAAACGATTCTGAGCGGAGACGGTTTGTCAGTCTAGGTATTAGACATATACCTATTATAGGTATAGTTACTATAGTATTAAAAAAAAATTACGAAAAATGTTTACGAATTATAAACTCAACATAATTAGGTAATTTTCGTAATTTTTCCATATTTTGTCAATTTTTGAACTTTAAATGCTAATAAAAAAAAACTGTGACTAAGGACTTTTAATATTTTTCAAATGTCATTGTAACAATATAGTAGGAGCCTTGTATTACATTTTCAAGTATTTTTACTCAACAAATAAAGTTTTATTAACATTCATAGAAAAAAAAGGTGGGTAAGTGGATGTCGCTCTGCTATACGGTAGGTTACAAGTGGGTCACTGTATAATGGTCAATGGAACAAAATAACTAAAATAGTTATTCCAGGTTTTTTAATATGTAAAAAAAAAATACATTTTTAACTACAAAATATTTATTCAATTTTACATTTGATAAATTTTGTCAAAATTCGATCTTTAAATGCTGTTGAAGAAAATCCAAGCACTTTTACTGTCATAAAAGGTGATGACAGACACAAAAAAAAAATTAAAATTAAAAAATTAAAAATAAACACACATCATTGTAAAATCAATACATTCATCGTTCCACTCAGAATTTAAAACACAATTTTATTATTTACATTTTAGATTCTGAGTGGAAAGATGAATGTATTGATTTTACAATGATGTGTGTTTTTTTTTTTTTTTTTTTATTTATTTTTTTTTTTTTTGTGTCTGTCATCACGGTTTGGGGCAATAAAACTGCTTCGATTTTCTTCAACAGTATCTTGTTTGATGGGAAAGTGAATCCAGTTGGTGCATTCGGGAGGTCAAAAATTGAAATTTCCAATAGTTTTGAAAAGCGCCATGAAAAACAAAATAAAAATTAAGGAAAAACGGGAATTTTTACACAAAATCTGTTTTCGAGAAAATTGATTTTGGTTTTGGTGTAACTTTAAAACAAATAACCGTAGATACTTGAAATGTTCACTGGTTGTTTATATTTCCATTTTCTATACATAATAAAATTTTCAAATTATTTCGATTTGTTTTGAACTGTTTAGGGACATTTCCAGTTTTCAATTTTATTAGTTTTTTTTTCTATGAATGTTAATAAAACTTTATTTGTCGAGAAAAAATACTTGAAAATTTAATACTTGGCTCCTACTATATTGTTACAATAACATTTGAAAAATATTAAGAATCCATAATCACAGTTTTTTTTATTAGCATTTAAAGTTCAAAAATTGACAAAATATGTAAAAATCACGAAAATTAGCAAATTATTACGAGTTAAGAATTCGTAAAAATTTTTCTTTTTAAATTTAAGATTTGAAAATGTATTACAAGATTCCACATAATATTGTCTACCTTTATCAAAAAAAAAAATGTCTACATGAAAGTCAAATTAAATTTTTAAGAGCGTCTGAAAATCATATTTTTACAACATATGATATTCGCTTGATTTTCTTATTTTGTTGTAATTAAAAAACGAATGACTATAGATACTTGAACATTTCACTGAATTTTAGATTCTGAACGATGAATGTATTGATTTTACAATGATGTGTATTTTTTTTTAATTTTTTTTTTTGTATTTTTGTATTTTGTATTTTTTTTTTGTGTCTGTGTACACGATAAGTAGTCAAAATAATGCTTCGATTTTCAACTTCAGTATCTTGTTCGATTGGAAAGTGTATATCGTTGGTGCATTGAGGAGGTCAAAATTTAAATTTCCCAGTAATTTTCAAAAGCGCCGTAAAAACCAAAGAAAAATTAAGGAAAAACGGGAATTTTTACACAAAATTGAATTTGGTATTTGGTGTAACTTTAAAAAAAATTTCCGTAGATACATGAAATTTTGACTGAATGTTTATATTAGCATTTTCTATACTCCATAACATTTTCAAAATATTTTGACTTATTTTGAGCTCTTTACGGACATTATCAGTTTTCATTTTTTTTTAGTTTTTTTTCTAAAAATATCAATTAAATTTTATTTGTTGATTAAAAAAGCTTGAAAATTTAATAGAAGGCTCCAAGTATATTGTTTCAAAAGCAGATGAAAAATATTAAAAATCTTTAGTCACTGTTTTTTTTTTATAAGCATTTAAAGTTCAAAAATTGAAAAAACATGGGAAAATCACGAAAATTAGCAAATTATTTTGAGTTAAGAATTCGTAAAAAATTTTCTTTTTAAATCTAAGATTTTAAAATGTAATACAAGATTCCTTATAGGATAATCTATTATGATATTTTATCATTGAATTCAAGTCTAATACAACCCATTATACAATGACCCACTTGTAAACTACTGTACAGCGGAGCGACATCCACTTACCTGCTTTTTTTTTATTAGCATTTAAAGTTCGAATTTTGACAAAATATATCAAATTTAAAATTTAATAATTATTTTTAGTTAAAAATGTATAAAATGTTCAACTTTTATAGCTAAGCATAGGCGCAAATAGTGTTTGAGATTTGGGGGGGCTATAGGGCTAATAGGGCCTCACTTTGATAATATTGGATAAGCTATTAAAACAAAATGTAGGAAATGATTGGGAGGGCTATGGACATTTTTGGGAGGGCTTAGCCCCTAAAGCCCCCCCCTATTTGTGCCTATGTAGCTGAGGATTAAAAATTTAAAACAAGGTTCCACGTAAATAGGTTATATATAAATTACTTTATTCACAATATCATCAGATATACTTAGTAATATCATAGGCTGACTGACCGTTTTCGCTCAGAATTGTTTTTCTAATACAATGATATATCATTGAATTCAAATTTAACACCGTCCATTACAGTGACCCACTTGTAACCTACTGTACTACAGAGCGACATCCACTTACCCACCTTTTTTTTTATAAGCATCTAAAGTTTAAATATTGACAAAATACTTAAAAATGACGAAAATTTACAAATTATTTTGAGTTAGAAATTCATAAAAAATTTTCTTTTTAAATCTAAGATTTGAAAATGTAATACAATATCCTCATATTATAAGTTTGTCTACTTTTTTCAAAAAAAAAAAATGTCTACAAGCAAGTCAAATTAAATTTTTATGAGCGTTTAAAATTCATATTTTTACAACATTTGATATTCACTCGATTTCTCATGTAACGATTTTCTTATATTGTTGTTATTAAAAAACGAATGACTGTAGATACTTGAAAATTTCACTGAATGTTTATATTAGCATTTCCTACACATTAACATTTTGAAAATATTTTGACTCTTTTTGAGCTGTTTACGGACATTTTCAGTTTTCAAGTTTTTTAGTTTTTATTTCTATAAATATCAACGAAGTTTTATCTGTTGGGCCAAAAAGTGTAAAAATTTAATACAATGCT
>NC_042494.1:112666281-112667670 GCF_005508785.2 Acyrthosiphon pisum | reverse complement strand
CACCTTAAAAACCTCAAAATTATTGCAAACAACAGTATGCAAATTATGAAAATCTTATCTCACCAATCTTGGGGCTCAGAAAAAAATAGCCTCATAACTATATACAAAGCAACTATACTGGCAAAATTGGAATACAGTGCAGTCATTTATAATACAGCTAAAAGCAAAATTCTTGATATACTTAATCCTATATACAATCAAGGTATTAGATTAGCCACAGGCGCCTCCCGCACAAGTCCAACAGCAAGTATTATGTGCAACGCTGGAGAACTTCCACTTGAATTCAGAAGGATCAAAGAGACACTAAAATTCGTAACTAAATTATATAATAACGAAACTCAAACTCCAATCAGAAGGCTCCTGAATACATACAATAGCCCAAACACACCTCGCACTATCGATGAAATGTATAAAACCTTATCAGATCTAATGAAGTTTAACCCACTCACTTTTAGCAAAATTATCTTACCATCATCCCCCATGGATGTGGAATATCAAACTCAATACCCAACTACTTGAATCCAACAAAAAAATGTTCCCAACCTCAATTATAAGAAACAGCTACTCAGAAATTATCGAAGAAAAATACCCTCACCACATAAAAATCTTTACAGACGCCTCAAAATCATCCCATGGAACTGGATTCGCCTTTGTAGACAACAACAAAACCTATATGTTTAAGCCACCTCCTGAAACCAGCATTTTCTCCGCTGAAAGCCAAGCCATCCATAAAACAATTACACACGCGACGACTTTAGTGTCCAATGAAATACTTATAGTGAGTGACTCTGTTAGTGCACTCCTTTCTCTCGAAAATCCTTACCACAAAATGAAATTATTCAAGCCATCCAAGAAAAATTATCACTTTCAAGCAAAAAATTCGATTTCTTATGGGTTCCCTCACATACTGGCATAATCGGCAACGAACTAGCAGATAAGGCAGCCAATGAAGCAATAACATCACCCAGCTCGGTAACAATAAACAAAATAACATATCAATACGCACTCATAAAAATTAACAATGTAACTAAAAGTCACTGGCAAAAAACGTGGGAGGAGACTCCAAATACAAACAAACTTAGAGAAATTAAATTATCAATCGACCCATGGAAAACCCCGTCACCATCATCCAGACACGAAGAAGTAGTCATCACAAGGTCTCGGATTGGACACTCCCGTCTAACACACCTGCACCTTATAACCAAAGTAGACCGTCCGACCTGCGAACTCTGTGATAAAGAACTCACGATAAAACACGTCATACTCGAATGCCCCAAGTTCAACAGCTCCAGACAAATTCTCGGAAACCCACAAACGATGCAACAAGCACTTGGCGAAGAGAACTCCAAAAAATACCACTTTTTCACTAACATAGGATTAGCAAAATGA